>NC_079442.1:24713495-24808495 GCF_903798145.1 Danio aesculapii | reverse complement strand
AGAGCAAAGTGTTATGATGGAGGCTTATTGGTGAAGATACACACAAGTCTAGCACGCATACATTTTCATATGTTTGTAATATTAGCATATTCACAGCTTCGAAATATAAACATTTTAGTGCACAAATTTTTGGTATGTTATAACATGACAAAGAGCTACAAAATATTGACTTCATTCTGTGTATTTATAAATAATTTAGATTTTAGATGATGTTATGCATCTACAATTTTATGTATTTTTTAAAATTGTTTGACAGTAAGTTTCTCAGGCGGTTTGGTGCATTTCTCAGATAAGAAATGACATTTTTAAAACTACAAGTTCAATCTCCACACCAGTATCTTGCTTGTTTATTGTGTTTGTTTTTGTGCATTCATGTAATAATGTACATTTGTCTGTGGTTTCACATTTTCATTCCCTAATGTCATCTTGCTTATAATGAACTATAGAGTTCTCTGTGCATTAGTCTAACCTCTCACAGAATATTAGTTCATCGTATAAAGGGCATCACACACCGCATGCACTGCTCAGCGCTGAGACACAGTGTGCACATGACAGTTGAAAGTATTGCACACCAGACGCGCACATTTGCATGGTATTTAAAATGAAGCTATTTAGATGGCACTCTGTGGCGCGGCTGAAATTTGAACAGTGTCCTGAGTCGTGGCTGGGCGCCGCGGACAGCCGCGGACTTGCGGCGCTTGTGTGTGTACCCTGATAGAAACCTATGTTTAGATTTCTGAAATGCATGGCGCTGTGTGGTGCGATGCTTCGCGTCATCGAGTGGCGCATCTGATGTGCGACCTGCTTTAGTCATTAATGCTCATTAATGTCATAAAATGATGAAATATTTTCCCAGTTCATGTGAATTTCTTTGGATTATGCAGTGAATCTTGCATTCAATACTGTAATGAAAGGAAAGTAGAACAACCAATGCCAGAACTACCAATCAGACTGCCACTGAAAGGATGTGTCAGACTACACTACAATCCCTCATGTATTTCCTGTGTTTTACAGTAACTAGAGTTTTTGCCTTTGTGCCCTTGCTTGTTTTTCTTTGATGCTACAATGACTTTGTCATATCTTGTTTGTTTTTATGTGTCATACCACTATGTGTAAAAGTGTATCTGTGAATCAAATCTAGTCTCTTTAATCAATCTTTCACCTACAGTAATATTAAATCTAACACTTAAAATGGAAAAAGTATCCCTGTGTATTACAGTAGACTCTCATTCAAACTGTAACTCATAGTTTACAACAGAGTTAACTGTTATATGATAAATGACTTAGCATTTTGAATATTTTAAAATATCGTGAAACGTGACAACAAACAAAAAAATTTTGTTATTATCAATAGTCAATTGAAGTAATGATTGCAAGCGAGTTACAGGCTTTTGCTGGAAATTCATTTGCGTTTCGCTATTTGTTCAAATTGTTTTAGGAAATGAACTTATTATATAATTAATTTCTTTTAAAATTGTGTAATGTTAATGTTAGAGAACACAACCCTTCTGACCTTAAATCGGTAAATATCATTATGATCAACTTAATTCATTCGTGTAGAACAGTGGTCTCAAACTCAATTCCTGATGGGCCACAGCTTTGCAGATGTTAGCTCAAACCACCTCTAAATCACAGGGTTGGAGCAAAACTGTGTAGAGCTGCGGCCCTCCAGGAATTGAGTTTGAGACCTATGTTGGTGAATAAAGTATGTAATACAATGGATAGATGGATGGTTGGATGGAAGTATGAAATGGTGGATAGATTAAATGAGGGAAGGTTAGATAGACGAATGGATAGATGTAAAAACAGACAGACAAGCAGGCACTCAATGATTCAACGATGATTTTTGTGGATTTGTTCCTTTGGATTTGTTTTTTTAAGTTAATGGTTTTAAACAATTTATTTGAGCTGAATTTAAACAGAAATTATGTTGAACAAAACAAAATTGCAGTTTGTTTGTTTAAATTCAACCCATATAGTCTTTACAACGATTTTGGAAAATTTCCTTTTTTAGTGCAGGCGGGTGGGGGCATGCAGATGATAGATAGATAGATAGATAGATAGATGATAAAAAACAGAATACTACTACTACTACTGGAAACAAGCTGATATTGTTTACTGTTTGGGACTTGTTACATATTTCTAACTACTTGCCCACATGCTCAGTCAATGACATATTGAAACAAAGAGCTAAAAAAACCCCCACAGAAATAAAGCTTAAAAAGAAACATACTTAGATCACCAATGGGCCATGAAACAAATCTGGTCCCTGAAACAATCTTTTCTTTGAGTCCAAAATTCAGACACAGAAATCACTTTTCATCTGTCATATAACTCCGAAAGACAGCAGAGCAGATTTTCTGTCAGCGAGGCGCTTTGAATGCTCTAATAAATGTTTTTGAGCGAGCGAGGCACAGAGACTTAACAGATTAGCAGGAAATAAAAATTGAGAGAAAATAAAAGTGCTTGCCAGTGACAGAGCGCCATGAATGTGTTGCAGTGCAGTAGAAAGCGAGGCCAGAGGATTGAATAGGAAGCAAAAGGGTCACTGCCGCCAACAAGAACATCCATTCTACTTTGTTTTTTTCCCTGCTCCCTGCTATTCAATTTCCTGTCCAAGCGGCTTCGGGAAAGACAACAAACAAATGAGAATAGCCATATAGTGGAGACAAGCTGGCTGACTCCCTGCGAGCATAAATTCCTGCTGATTTGAACGTTATTTTATGATATTGATCTCCACGTGTGGCAATCCATGTAACCAGGTTGATAGCAGCGATTTTGAAATGTATGTGGTAAACATACCCCACCTTAGTTTCCCTGAGGAAATCCCTTCCTCGGCTGGTCTGGTGGAAGAGATATTGATTCGCTTCAAGTGTGCGATCCATTCAGAGTCCAACAGCTCATTAGGCCCTCAGAGCCACAACATCAACTAATCACTACTTTAACCCCTTTTACATTAGGACCAGTCTGCCTATGTGGCTCCACAATGGAGCGGTTTTTTGTTATGGGGTTGCAGACCTATAGGGAGGAATCCCTCCTGAATTGGGCCTTTCCTCTGTGTTGCTTTCTGATGAATGAGCGAGCCGAGTTCACTCAGTTTCGTTGAATAAAAGATACGGCATCGCCCCTCATGGGATAATGCGCCGCCTACCCCCCCAGCGCTTCTCTTTCCAGCGCAGACTCACATTTCAGGTGCCTGTATCTCTACGCTTGAAGTTGTGAAGGAAGTAAGAGGGGCTGCTGATTTCTGGCTCAAGAGATTCACCAGTGAAGGTGATGAAGAGAAACCAAATGAGCGGATATTTTACTCGCAGCGAGCGCTGTAGGGATTGAGCTCTTTGGCATGCTAACGAATGCTGGCTGCTATATTGAAGAGATGATGGCCAACTTGTAACTACTTTTACTCAGATTATGTGCTAAGAGGCTAAGAGTATGCTAATAATGCTACAATGCTATGACTCTACACAGGTAATGAAAACTTGAAACAGCCTTGATAAAGCTTTTATGGAAGGTTTGATCAATCAGTTGAAGGATTACATGAGTGAGTTCTGTGTTTTCATACAGACTTCAGTCACTACAACATATAATGCTGACATTAACGCTACTATTTTGAACATAATTTGATATAAAATATAATGCTACGCTTCCCAGCTCAAGTCGCAATGACTTCTGGGACTTCTCGAGTGAGTTTTGCGGTGGGCATCGGTGCGACCTCAATATCAAGAACACATCCGGGAAGTTTCACGTGTGCTCCTTTCTTGCAGTGGTGATTTTGGAACTGAACTTTGGCAGTTGATGATGACATTACATGAGAGCACAAGGATGCAAGATAGCTTAAGAACGCATATTAAGAAACAGCCAATATGTGCTTATGGATATTCTCTACATCAGGGCTGCTCAACTCTGTTCCTGGAGATCTACCTTCCTGCAAAGTTCAGCTCCAACCCTGATCCAACACACCTGAACCAATTAAATGGACCTGAACAACACTTGTTAATTACAGGCAGGTGTGTTTGATATGGTTGCAACTGAAATCTGCAGGAAGCACCCCTGCTCTCTGTCTTCATTTTATACTAGAAGTATTGAGGCAGTAATTTTGACCATGTAAAATGTTTTATTGTTATAACTTTGTTAAAAGAAACTCAATATTTAGTACCTTGACTTTCCTTAATATATGCATAAATCCTTCTAACATTGTTTTTATATTCAAATTACAAACACACAAGAGTTTTCCTGTGCTTTTGAATATGCATGCCTCTGTTGCCTAGAAACTTTCTACTAAAAACCACTTTCTCATAGCAGAAACAAACATGTCTTTCAAACTTTAAAAACTAAATCATCACTATAATGAAAATTTAAATTGGCCAAAATTTAATTTGGTAAAGTCTTGCAAGAAAAGTCAGAGTGACTGCTTTGGCCATACTTATTCACCTTATTCTTAGCGTACGAACCGGCGCAGCCATTTGAATCTTTTTGGCTTGAGACTTTTGGTTTCTTTCAGTCCCATTCATTTTTAGACGTTAAAACAGGCTCGTTCTGCGGCTTGATGTTGCAAACTGATATTTTATTACATTCTTCGGCTTTGTCTGTGTAGTCATGCGAACACTTATTTGTAGTGCAAGTAGTTTAGCCATTTTCTGCCATTTATTATTCCTAGTCATTTCTCTCATAGGCAGCTGAATCAGAAGTTCTAAAACAATTGCAAAAACGAGCGCATTTCCGCATTAAAGAAAAAGGTCAATAGTAATAGAATTCTGGTAATTCCACTTTTAAATTCAATTCAAATGTAAAACATACAATTGATAATAAGGGCAATATATTTCTGTTAGTGATTAATCTTAAATATCGTTCATGAATGTTTCACATTACATAAATATATTCATTTGATTTCATGGTTTTTAGTCATATTTTCCATGTATATTCCATCAACCACTTTATTGTGCAAAGTTTAACATTGTTTATTGGATAGTGTCTATGAGTGATACAAGTATTTAAGAGGATAATGACTTTACACAACAGTATTAAACATTTTCAATATTGTTACAATAACAATTTAAATTTTAGAAAAATAATGTTTATTCCATTATCATTTCTGTGTAAACTACTTAAATATATATATATATATATATATATATATTATATATTTTTTTTTTTTAACCTCCGAGAATATGTATTGCTGTTAAAAGTGCATATGTGAATCGTACTGCAGGCGTCACTGCCAACTACTGTTGTGGCATGAATGATACAGCTTTTATAGGATCCATTTCATACGGTTGTTTTTTTTTCATATTTTATATTCCCAGGTTCTGCTGTTGACACATTTGCCGAATTTTCATTGCCAATTTTAAGACAGTTGTAATCCATTTGTTGTAGTTTGAGAAAAGGTCAGTATGTCTACCCATCCAACAGAACATCTCCAAACTCCCAAAAACGAACAGCAGAACTCAAAATAGACTCAGTTAAAATACTAAAATAAGGAACCATGTAAAATATTTTCCAGAGCCTCACATTTTCTTTCCCCCTCCCAAAGTCTAAATCAGCATTTTCCGCCACTTACTACTTTTTATAGTGTTGTTTGTACTTTTCCGCGTTGTGGCACTTGTTTATTCGTGTTTTTTCAAAAGAGGAGATCCCAAGAGACAGGGCGCCTCGCCTATAGCCATATTCTGGCACAGTCAACATCTCCCCATTGAACTTTGCACAGGAGTCAGCTCCAGCGTTTGAACCAGCATTTATAAAGCTAGCACCAACCTGACAGCCTGTGGCTTTACTCGACTAATTCAGCTGACTGGTTAAGATTAAAGCTGGTAATACCGCAGATTTGTGGAAGAGATCTTTTGTTATTTAGGTGATTTGTGCAGATGTTCTGTTAGGGTTGTTAAAGCAGCAGTGAGTTTCTGTGCGACAGTGCGGCTAATAAATTAATCCAAATAATTGTCTGCAAGGCAAATGGCACGATGCAGGGGAGCCGTTGCTTTTGCTGAGTGATTATTATTGCTGCCGCTGTCTGTGGTTGTGCAGCGCTGACCCGAGTGTATCCCAGAGGTAATTTCTTCATTAGCAGGCACCCTCATGTGCTCTCCCCGGTTCTTTGGCTGAAGGCAGGGTGTCAGACTCACTGTATCCGGGTCTCAACGCCCGCAGATAAATCAACATAAAGATTTTCAAAGTGTGATAAAGCCTTCCAGTGGGGATGCAGTGGTGCATGCTCATTTTTATTCTGCTGCCTGCACTAAAACCATATTACGATGCTAAACAAGTTTTTTGAGTAGCACATTTTTTTCGCTCTTTTTGGCTTTGTCATAGTGAAAGTAAGGTGTTTGAAGGAAAGTAGGGGTAGCAAGAGGAAGAATGGGATCAGGACATGAGCAAACATTTGTGAGCCAATACTGTATCCAGTCTTGTGCTAGTTACTGAAAAATAGTAACTAGTTACAGTTACTAGTTACTTCATTAAAAAAAGAACTCAGTTACTTTACTGATTACTTACAGCAAAAAGTAATGCATTACTGTTAATAGTAATTTTGGAGTTACTTTTCCAAAGAAACATTTTAATGCTTCCATTAATGCACTTATAATGTCACTTAAGTGCTGCATGGAAAAAACACTGTTGATCAGCTTCACATGCATTCTCACAACTAAACACAAGACAAACTTAAATAAAAAGTAATTTAAAACAATTTATCTAAGCAATACAACGCTCTATTTTTAAATAACGTGTTCTGAAATATAACAGAAATGTGTCACTGTGTCTACTAAACGAATACATTTTTTATACAGATAACAAATGTGTGCTTATTTATTTGAAACAACAAATATAGTATCAGTATAGTAAAAGTAATTAATAATAACGTTAATGGTCTCTCGGTTTCTCGCGCGCATTCGGTCTCTCTCGTGTACACACTCGGCCTACCTTGTGCGCATTTGGTTTCTTTCGTGTGCACACTTGGCCTCTGTCGTGCGCAACCAGTCTCTCTGCTTTCACTTTAGTTTTTCAATCTGGCATCTCGTATATGACACGTCTTCTTTACAGTGTTTGATTGGCATCCACCAATCCCACAATGCATTGTCGCTGTAAACAGAAAAATGTAGGGTAGACTGCAGCTAAAAATTAATTTACCAAATAACGGACAAACGCATCATATTGTAATGGCAACGGAGTTACTATATTTAAAAAGTAATGTGTTACAGTATAGGTTACTGTCAAAAGTAGTGCCGTTACAGTAACCCATTAATAGTAACGCGTTATTGCCCAACACCTAGTGCATCCAACATTTGTCAAAATATATTTTGACTATCACAAATGGGGAAAGTTTGCTTTGTGATGTCCACTGTGTAAAAGTCATACATGCATATTATATGTACATTTACATATCTTAAAAATATATTTAAAAATAAAGTAAATTCATTCATTCTTTTTCTTTTCGGCTTAGTTCCTTTATTAATCTGTGGTCGCCACAGTGGAATGAACCGCCAACTTATCCAGCATATGTTTTACGCAGCGGATGCCCTTCCAGCCGCAACCCATCACTGGGAAACACCCATACACTCTTTCACACACATACGATTTGGACAATTTTAGCTTACCCAATTCACCTGTACCGCATGTCTTTGGACTTGTGGAATAAACCGGAGCACCCGGAGGAAACCCATGCGAACGCGGGGAGAACATGCAAACTCCACACAGAAATGCCAACTGACCCAGCCGAGGCTCGAACCAGCGACCTTCTTGCTGTGAGCACTACCTATTGTGCCACCGCATCGCCCATAAACTAAGTTATATTTGACAATTCAAAAACAACTCATCATGTATCATCAATGTAATTATCAATTTAAAAAGTGTACTTTTTTATTGTAGCAGTTAACAAGCAACCTGAATGTCACCTGTAAAATTACATAAAATAACATTTTAAATTTTAAAGATTTTTTTGCACAATATAATATTGCATATAATCAGGCAATTATGTATGAACATCACTCTGTTAAATCCATCTGTATACAAATATTAATAAAAATGTAGTTTGAGTTTGGTCTTACAGTATGTACTGTAAGCACAGCTGAAGTGGAAATCTATGGCTGAGTGCATGAGTAAAACACATTTTGAGAAAATGGTCTTAAAAATCTACAGATTCAAATTGATTAAGTGCGACAAAAAAAAAACAACAACACTTAAAAGTGTATTTTGGATGTTTTCTTGCTAATAGATTGAAAAATAAAGCTTTGCAAACAGCCAAAAACCCAAAATCTCTAAATTGACAGGTGCATTAAAAAACAGTGCTTTTGCCTGCAGTGTCTCGTCTCAATTTAATAATCCATATGGTTCAATCAATGTTTTACAGCTTACCCTGAAGAGCCAGCTCATGTTTTGTTAATATTTTTAGCACAAGTGAAATTTTCACTTGAATATACGGGGTATGGCATCAATAACTGGGTCACAAAGATATATACATTATTTTAGCATGCAAATAAACTTTGGCCTGCCCTGCATATTAGCCTGCCCTAAAGCAATTTGTGCATTTCAGTGAACTGTACTCTACCCTGAAGGCTTAAGTTCTCTGGAAATGAAAGTCTACTTGATTGTATTGGTTTTCCTCGTGAATCATCATAACAATAATTTATTTACATCCAAGTGACACTTTGACATTATTGTTGGTAACTCAGGACCCTAGTGGATGGCAGCTTTTAATGGGGCAAATCATAAAAATCGGACTTTTGTGTGTTTAAGTGCTATAATTGGGTCCCCGGTGCATCTGCCAGCCTTGAAAACATGAAAAAAGACAACCCAGTAACTTTGTTTTGATAAAACCTGTTTTCTGCAAGCATGTGAAAAATGAGCCATTCAGATTTTCTCCCTTAGTGACGTAGGAAGATTACTTACGTGCTTACGTTAACTATATGCATAATCTTGCAAAGCATTAATTAATCAGATCTCAAAGTTTACGAATGCATTATTAATTTGTGCTTAGATAATGAACAGTAAGTTAACATGAACTAATGTTATTTGACTTAAATAACATTAATTAAAGATGAATTATTATTGTAATAAATGTATTACTAATTGTTTGTTCATGTTAGTAATTAACTAATTAACAATTATTTTAAAGTGTTACCAACGTGTCTTATTATATATTACCACCCCTTAATCTACACATTTCCACCCATGGTGCTGCTGCAACAGTTTTTTATTTCAGTTTTCGTGCTGTAGCAGGTGGAAATTTACAAAGTCTGCACACAATGTCAAAAAAAAACAAAACAAAAAAAAAAAACATCTATTGTTGGATATAGAAACAAACTTAAGAGTCGCTGTAAAATCCTGGAATGTGATTTAATTTTCATTTAAATTTTTTTTAGATTAAATTTTTGAAGGGATTGTGCCAAAGAATAAGTGTTATATATGTGGGAAAACTACTATCAAACTTCACCAGTGAGGGTCAGTTCAATGGTTCTTTCTGACTTTGTATGTCACTTCATATTTAGTTAATATTTCCAAGTTTTCATTCTGAATGTGATGTAAAAGTAAACTTAGATTACTGTATCTCTGTACTGTATCTGAGTCCAGAGATATTCTTAACCATACATATTCATACATGCACATTTAGACTTTTTTTTAAGATTTTTTTGTTTGAGAATTGTACTAACAATGCTAATTTGCAAAGGTCAGCACATCTGAACAAAGCAGTAACATGCTAGTCCATTTATTGAATCAATTTTACTCCACAACAAGTACATAAATGTATCCTCCAACCATTCAGAAATGTCCTGAATGGTTGTAACTGTTTCTTCTTTAAGATTGTCTGCATTTGTTTGAATATGTAAAGTTTTAATCATCTACCTCTAAATTCTGGCATGTAGGCTGCAGATTCTGCTGTTTTGCTGATTTGGTAGTGTCAAATCTAAACGAAAAGGCTCGGGATTTTGCAGGGATTCTCCCGTATTTTACAGTTCTATCCTGCTGTCATCCCGTAAAGGTATTTTCCTGTATTTCTCCCGTATTTTTTATCTTTCTGTGAAGAGCCGATCCTCCCTGTATGCAACCCATTCCGCCAAACCACCAGGGGCCGCCCCTTGCTCTTAATTGTGAACCTGTTCTGTGCTTTCATTTACATAAAAACATAAAAACGGTGCGATTCATTTCCTTTTCATTACAGGCGCTGCCCCTATGCAATCTTCAAAACAGTCAGTTTATGTAACGATGCATGACTGTCAGTTGATGCGCTCCATAGTGATAAATAGACCCTGTTTCCCAAGGGGATTCTGTACGTATGTGATTTGATGCAGAGCTCAAGTGGACACTGGGTTTTGGGTGTGTGTTTGAACAGACATATACACATCATAATAATAATAATAATAATAATAATAATAATAATAATAATAATAATAATAATAATAATAATAATAATAATAATAATAATTATGGTGGTTCATTCCACTGTGGCGACCCCAGATTAATAAAGGGACTAAGCTTAAAAGAAAATGAATGAATGAATAATAATAACAACATCTAGAAATGTCGATCTGTCGAAGTTTATTTACAATGAAACAGTTCCAGATTAACATATTTAGTGTTTTTTTTTTTAGGTGTATCCCTTATTTTCACATCCCAATGTTAACAGGTATGCTCCACCCTCATTTGAAAAGCAGTATCTCATTTGCATTTAAATGGACACACACAAAAAATGTAATTCGAACCAAATAAGGAGCAAATTTGAAAAAGCTTTAATAAAAGATGAAAGATTTGTGCAAAATTTTGAACTGAAACTTCACAGACACATTCTGGGGACATCAGAAAAATATTTTACATCTGTCTATTTTACATTATGTCCTTTTTAATCAGTGACACAGTTCAGTGTACACATTTATCTGTTCAGATGTGGCAGCGGGCACAGGGTTATGGCATTCCCAACCTTCTCTTAAGAGTAGGAATCTATATTTCAAAAGCTCACATGCATAGGGTCGCGTGAAAATGGAGGCACTGGTTAATATTCATTCGTATTTCTGGAGCCGGTAAATGGAACATGTTTTATTCAGAACTGGCTGTTTTGGTGCACATTGGGGCAATGCAAATGAAAGATTAGCTACATAAAATGGCAAGCATAAATCAAACAGAGTGACAAGAGCGGCCGCAATCATTTTGCCATGTCACAGTTTTGTAAATGCTTCCCATCAGTCAACATTAAAGGCCGTAATAGCACATAAGCCAGTCAAAAGTTTCGATGGTTTTTGATTTCTGTCACAAAGAATGAGGTTTCTCTGTATCATGCCATTTGCTTGCATTATGACCTTAATTATGCTATTATATTTATGTGCATTCTGGGTTGTTGAGGATAATTTAAAACTTACTCTTAATTTAACTAGAGAGTTACTTTATAAAAGTTGATTAAATTGAAAGTTGAAAGGTGGCAATTAGTTTGAAAGTGCATGGCTATGAAACTAATAAAGTTTGTTCTGATCTTATAGAATCAATTTTAACAAATACATGTAGACTAATATGCATTCTGAGTGCTTTAGTAATAAATAGATGATATGGTTCATTTGGTTGTCAGCATCAACTTTAATATAATTAAACTTCACATTAGATATTGCATATACATAGAACATTAATAAATGCAAGTGAAGTGTCAGTTCTTTTAAATAGGTTTTGTCAAAATCAGATGTTAAAACGTGGGTGGTAACATTTTTATCGTCATTCAGAACAGATATAAAAATGTAGCAACTCTTGTTCAGAACTTTACTTAATAAAATAGATCAAATTAGAATTGATCATACTAAGTAGTATAATACAGTATAATAAATTATTAAACACTTATTGCTGTCAAATGGGCAAAAGTTAATCATTTGAAGGATAATAGGATTTCAAATGGCAGTTAATAGGTATTTTGGCGCTGTAATGGGATCCTTAATTTAATCTTTTTAAAAAATGTTGTCAAATATTTTTTTGGCATAATATTGATTAAATATTGAATTGTGAATATAAATTGATGCTGCTTTGTTTATTGTTAGAATAACATAAACTTTTAAAAGTTCATTGTATGTCTAATTTAAAGAAAATCTATGGGCTCTATTTTAATGATCTAGGCGCAAAGTCTAAAGTGCATGGCGCAAAAGCCTTGTGAAATGAACCTCCTCCAATTACTATCTCTTTCTCATTTTCATAATTAAGGGTGTTGTACGCAATCTGCTGAAGACAATTATTAGCCTACATATTTAATTTTGTTTGTTAAACACATAAAACAGTTTCAAAACTATTGCTAAATTCAGTTCTAATTTCCAGCAAAAGAATAAATGAACAATAATAACAAAGTGTGGTTTATATCCAGGTTATAACCAAACACATGTCCTATGCCCACATGGTCCAAAACCTGACAGGTAGACAAATCTAAGCTTATTTTTAATAAAACAAATATAAATATGCATATAATAAATACTACTACTACTAATAACAACACTTATACAACTGCAAATTGTCATGAATAAACTGAAAAAGCTTAGAGGCAGTGGTGAAGAAAATAATTCATTCATTCATTCATTTTCTTTTAGTCCCTTTATTAATATGGGGTCGCCACAGCGGAATGAACCGGCAACTTATCCAGCATTTGTTTTACGCAGCGGATGCCCTTCCAGCTGCAACCCATCTCTGGGAAACATCCATACACACTCATTCACACACATACACTACGGATGATTTAGCCTACCCAATTCACCTGTACCGCATGTCTTTGGACTGTGAGGGGAAACCGGAGCACCCGGAGGAAAGCCACGCGAACGCAGGGAGAACATGCAAACTCCAGCACTACATACTTCGCCAATGCGTCGCCTTTAGAAAATAATATAAAAAATTTTTTTTATTCCTTTTTTTCATTTGTAAAGATATTTGCGTATTGCTGTACAACCTGTGTGTATTAAGCAATGTGTAAGCTTTTAAGGCACACAACTAATGCGCTGGACTTTAGACCTGCTTTCAGCTCTATTTTAGTTCCTCAAAATAGCAATCCGCCAACAAAGTGCCTTAACACACCTCTTTTCTAGACTGACACACCCATGAGTCCACAAAGTGGTGCAAATGGATTTGCTATTTAAACAACATTGCGCAAAGCAAGAAAATTACTGTTGCGCTGGTCTGAAAATAGCAACACGTTGCGGCAAACATGTCGTGCGCCTTGTATGATAGGGCCCTAAATCTGAAAAGAAATCCAGGAAATGTATTAATCAATTAATTTATTTTTTTTCCATTTGAAAAAACAGCATTTGTCACTGTTTTGAATCTGTGGTGAAGTCAGCAACGTCACCGTGCAACTGTGTGCAAACTTACATGATGTTGATAAATCACTGCTAGTCGGTCAAGTTCAGCTGTGCAAAGAGGAACTGTCAATTTATACACCAGTGTTTAGACATAAAAACACTTTCTGATAAATGAAGATCAATTTGTACTTGTCTAGCAAGCCAACGTTTGCATGCAAACATTGATTTTTAGAGACCATAAATAAACATTCAGCCAATCACCCTCAAATTGGCCCAGTGCAAAAAAGCATGCATAATCCATAGGATTATCAAATACGTATGTTGAAAGGAATTTCATAAGGGCCAGTGGCTATGCATTTGTCTTTTTACATACAAATGATGGATGTTTTCATATACTTTATGCAAAGTTGGTACAATTAAAATAAGTTTTTCAAATTTGCCTCATATCAGTCTCAAATATTTATGCATATCAATCAGCAATGTCAAAACTCATGACCATTTCATTTTTGCGCTGTAAAAACTGTATGGATTAGTACAGTACAATTTGTTTCATTACAGAAATCACTGCAAAAACAAAGTCAATAAATCATATGTATATTTTTTGTAATATTTGTCATCTTATGAATAACATTGCACACTAAATTATAAATCTTTATTAAAAAATATTGCCCATTACATCTCATCTATTTTTAGGCTACATTTTATATTATTTACGTGTTAGTATTGAAAACAGGTGTATGCTGTTCACCCAAAAATCAAAATTTTGTTCTTGTTTACTTGTATCAAACCTTTATGAGTGTCTTTTTCTGTAAACACACACAACGAAATATTTAAAGAAAGCTTGAAACATCCAACTATTGACATCCTTAATTGTTTTTTTACTACTATGGAAGTCGATGGTTACAGATTGTCGTCTTTCTTCAAAATATATTATTTGTTCGTTTAACAGATGTAAGAAAATCATAAAAGTTTGGAACCGCATGATAGTGAATAAATTGTTAGAAAATTGTAATTTTTGGATTAACTATCCCTTTAAGAATAAGACAACAGCAAAATATTCCAGATTCAAGAATCTTAAGGGAGGACAATGATAAAATTAGGCTTTTTCATAATTTGCCTCTCTTACACAGCATTTCTACAGACTAGATCTTAGATCAGTTATTGATTTATTGCAATTATTACCAAAGTCACTTAATTTAAAAATAAATAACTTCATAAAATGCAGTAGTAGTCAGTAGTGACAAAATAATTGAGCTATTTTTAATAATTCTTATAAAAAGTCAGTTTTGCTTACCTGGCAGATTTTTTTGCTTGTTGTTAGTACACTTTCCCTAAATTTATTAGTTTATAGCTTGTTTCAAGAAGGCCATTTTTGCAGTAAATTGTCTGTTTAGGAAATCCAGACATTTGTAAACAAGCATTTAAGCTGTCATTAAAGCACACTGAAGTAAAAACCTCCTTTTTTAGCCGTGTTCAGCTGTTTTCCAGCATCCAGCATTGAGAATAGGGCAGCCAGCTCTTTATGGTCACATATCCTATAGATTTATTGGCTTGGGACTGCATGGCATGGCTTTATAACCTCTATATATGACACTGTAAAGATGCCATTTCAGCTTTATTAGTTAATGCTATTTGTTAAAACCCGGGGCTTTGAAGCTAAAATTTCCCAGCTGAATGGTCAAACTGTTCCCCGTTGTACTGTAGTTGAGGCTATTTAATACTTTTTTCCCTGAGTTTAGTTCTTGTGTGGTTTCAAACTCAGGGCTTTAGGAGTGACAAATGGGAAAGTCAATGAGTGATTTACAGAGCCTTCTGATGCTAATGAACGCTTTGACTCCAAAGACAAACTCCACAGAATAAATGTCCCATTGCAGCAAACATAATATAATTACAACTGTCACAATAGGTAAATATATGGTGAGACTGTAGTATTTAATGTCTGTGTTGATGCCGCCAGCTTCCACGGGACACTAATTGCCATCTTGTTTCTCAGCAGGCGACATTAGCACATGCTTTCTTTGCTGCGACAGTGACTTTAGCAATGCTTACTATTCGTTCATCTGTATATATGCACTGGAAAATATGCTGGGCTCCACACAAAATGTTGTACCAACACAAACTAATTAAGTTAATTGTTTTATTTGTTTGTTTGTTTTGTGTATTTTTCACAAATTTAAGTGGATTGAACTTAAACAATTAAGTTGTCCTACTAAAATCTCAAGAATTCTCAAAATCTCAGCTTGTTTTAAGTTGTTTGAACAAGCAGCAAATGTATATATTTGAGTTTATCTGTACGTCTTTATATGCGCTTGCTAAAAATACTGGGTTGTTTACTGTTATTCTTATAGCTGTCAACAAACAACAGTGAAATGTGATATGGAAATATATCATGTAGTGTCATATAAATATACTGTAAGGTTTGTACTATGATTTAAATTGAATTTCATATTAAATTTTATTCATCATAAACATTCATAATATAACAAGTAGAGCATATATGATAAACATTATAGCAACTTGAATTTATTATAGTTTGAATTTTTATTTTCTGTTTATATTTTAATTTTGTTTAAAGTTTGATTCTTATATTGAGCAATTTAGTTGTAAGTTGATATAGTTTTTATTCAATTTAAAGTAAGGATGTAAAACAGATTTAAAAAACTGGTAAGAAAAATGGAGCACGTATTTGATGCATACAAAGTTAAAAAGCACACCTATAAATCCATTATTTCTTACTAAAAGGAAATATTGCAGTATCACTGTAAAAATTACATAAATCCATTAAGTTAACATAACTGATTTAAGTAGATTGAACATAAAACAATTAAGTTCAGTTTATTTTTAACAAATAGTTTAAACAAGCAGCAAAAATAATGTTTTAAGGGTACTTTATAGGACTAAGTATAGTACAAGAAGTTATATTATTAAATATTCATGTAGAATTTTTTTAAAGTTGTATTTATCTAATATTTTCAGCCAGGTTTTAGTGAACCTGCGATATTGTCAAAAACACAGAACTTTCAGTTCTTATACGAAAAGGCCTAAATTACATGCAAGACCATTCAAATATTATTCAAATATCTTCAACTATTGACAGCAGATCTGAGCATCACAGCAAAGATTTGCACTGGAGATATCTTTACTGCTCTATTACTTTAATCTAACAAATATAAAGGTTAGAACATTATTGTTTTTCTTGCAATCTGTTCCCCTGATTTTCAGGATATTTTAACTAATTTGCAGGGATCACAGAGCTGCTATGAGTATGCAGGAGTGTCGTGGAACTTCCGGAAGAGGTCATAAGATAGTAGTTTGGGGCGATCACTCCGCTCGTGCCACAGCAGCTTAAAACACTGAATATCTTCACTCCAGACCATCACTCATGCGAGTCGCATCAAAAGACTGTAAACAGAGGTCCCACCAAATCTGAATATATTTTAGCTGCTGTGACGAGAGCACAGCGATTGCTCATGCTCTCACACATCATTTATCTCTTCATGTGTTGTAGCTACTGATGTATAACTGGGTGTGCACATGCATCTTCCTCTGCTTTTAAACTCACTTGTAAACACTTGTGATCGATCGGATCGGCGAGTACCGATTATCGATCTCTGGCCGATCGATTGGAGCATCCCTATTTGAAATGTTTTAAGTAATTAAAAATTGGCATTTTAAATATAACATTGATATCAGTCAGATCAGCTCTTAGTTCACCAAACGATGTGCTGCAAACTTTTTTTTCCTTTTTTTCTGTCAGCACATGTTCAGTCCGAATGCAGAGTTTATTATGGGCTTAATGCAGTGCTAGAAGTTACTAGCAAGGTCTGAGTAATGTTGCTGTGACAGAGGGAACATTTAAAGTCCTGAAATGTGAGTGTAATATTCCCACTTTTACATCACATGATAATTAAAGACATCAATCACATGCCAGACCTCATCACATACTTGAAAGAGTTCCAATTTTGAGGGCTTGCCGGATGAGACTCAGTTGTCATTCATCTGGCAGAGATAGATGGCATCCACAGATACATCGCACAGGATTGCATGTAGGAAAGTATTTCAGCACGTTTATGAGTGGGTGATTATAGATTGATTTGTGGAGTTTTGATACAGGGTTGAGTTAGGGGCCTTTTTTATTGTATGACTATATTTTGCAGTTTTTAATAGGATTCAGTTCTGACAGGGTGAGATAAATCAGTAAATCTTCACTGACTTAATTCATCTCCCTTTTAATAAAGAGTGAGAAGAACATCAATCCTGAATACTTCCCATCAATTTATAAGCGCTTGTAATAGTCTAGGCAGTTAAGACAGCTGGTTTTAAAATTTATTTCTTTATTTTTTCATGGAATAGCAATTGACAGTCAACTATTATTATGTTTTACTATATTATTTCTATGCTAATGTAACAAAAAATCCTTTATTTTTATGGTTTTAGTTTACAAGAAAAAAACAAACAAAGCAAGAACAAACAAACTAATTTAACAAAACAACTTCCTGAAATACTTTATCATTTGTGCATCTTCAAGTGATAACTGATACAGAGAAAATATAACATTTTGATCAAATTAATACAACCCATACCCGCTGGGCCAAAGTTGCAATGTTGGGTTAAAATTTTGACATTAACACTGCATAAACTGCATAAAACATTCTGCTCTATTCGATCCTCAAATAAGTCACAAGGCCGGACAGAATCCGTAGATATTGTTGCCATTTCTGCACATAATTTTGTAAAAAATCTGCAGATTTTTGCTGAATGATTGTGAGAGTATAAAAACTGAAAACTTAACAACAACAACAAATATGAATACCAATTAAAACAATTTAAAATACAAATTCAAACTATTAAAACCATTTGTTTGGTAAATAAATCTGCAGTAGGTATATCATATAATACATCAACTAAAAGACATAGGAAATATTTCTTTACAAAATGTATTGTACACAAATCATCTAAATACTCTATATAAACAGTTACATCTGATTCAGTAATATAAAAATAAATATTAGTCCTGGGTAAAGATTAGTCACGATTAATCTATATATATACAGTTAAAGTCAGAAAAATTAACCCCATTTTGAATTATTAATTCTCAAGTGATGTTTAACAGAGCAAAGAAATTATCACAGTATGTCTGATAATATTTTTTCTTCTGGACAAAGTCTTATTTGTTTTATTTTGGCTAGAATAAAAGCAGTTTTTATACACACACACGCACGCACGCACGCACACACACACACACACACACACATATCAAAACATCCTTATTTTGGATGTGATTTTTTTGTGATTAATCTCTGCCCAGCACTAATATATATGTATAAATATATATCAATCTACAAAGTTTTTGTGAATTTCTCTAGGTACCAATTCTGTGAGAGCCTATAATAACACTTGTTTTGAACGAGACACAGATATCAGAAGAACTTCTGTGGCCAGAGCTTTTTTAATCTCACCAAACGATGTGGTGCGAATTCTAGCCTTTAACTTTTTATTCTACTCTGGCCATCTGGAAGAGGCAACAGGCGCTGCAGTCATGCGATCTGGTCAGCCGATTTAATGAACAATCTCTCATGAATTATTCCACTGGACTGCGCTTAAAATTTCTCTTTTCTCTGCAAAATCCTTACTCTTATCTCTCACTGTCTGTTTCCGAGGGGGCATCTTAGAACTTGATTTTCTCCCTTTTTCTTCACTTCCGATCCTTATTAGCATCTTTCACTGTGGAAATGATTCTAAAGTTCTTTCTAAAGGCAATCATTATGGACCACTTTATGTATAAATGAAGGCAAGTATCTTGAAATAGTTTAAATTAGTAAATTAGTTTTGTTTTTCATTGAACAGTTTGTGATGTAAATAAGTAATCTGACTCCAGCTGGATTTTTAGGCAATTTCTGATGAGTATTAGGGTTATGCAAAGTTAAATTTAATAAACGCTTGGAATAATGGATCAGTCAATGTTTTAGTATGCTCAAATTATTAGTATCCAAGATGTTTTAGCATACCAAAAATGTTCTTAGTATGGTTTGTGTTTTTACTTAAGTGAGACAAGTGAAGGTACCAATTAAAGGTACACCATATAAGCAATACAACTGTTTATTGCTGGTACACACAGCTGATATCAATTATAAAAATAATAACCATGATATTCATAAACCATATTCATTAAAGAGTAATAAAAATGCGTAAAAGACTTATCACAAGAAATAAAACGTATGGATAGAAGACAGATTAGGATTGAGCAATACAATGTCAAGCAAGAAGATTTACAACCTCAGATATGTGCCATCATCTTCCTTCTCAAAGACTGGGGAGCCCATCGCAGTCTCATTAGAAGACACATATGTCTCAGAATACCGGGCAATACTTGCTTGTCCCACGGCTTCCAAGGTTACTGCAAAAAGTTCTCACCTTTATTGACCTTATTCTTCAATGCGGAAGTGCGCTCGTTTTTGCGATTGTTTTAGAACTTTTGATTCAGCTGCCAATGGGAGAAATGACTATGAATAATAAACGACAGAAAACGGTTGAACTACTTACTCTACAAACAAGTATTTGCATGACAATACAGACAAAATAGAATAATATAATCAGAAAATATCAGTTTGCAACATCAAGCAGCAAAACGAGCTGTTTTTAACTTCTAAAAATGAATGGAAGTGAATGAGACCGGAAGTCTCGTGCCAAAATGATTCAAATGGCTGCGCCCTCTCGTACGCAGAGAATAAGGTGAATAGTCAAAATTTGGGTGCTGGCCAAAGGTCGACCTGCTAACTGATAGAGTAGAGGCAGTAGATCAGGCTCCTCCCTCTTTTTAATTGCGAAGCAAAAGTTTGAGGTTCTGAACTATCAGCATGACTGGAGTCAATGTCCTAACCTCCCCTTCTAGTCACCTGGTCATTTGTTGAATACATCAGACTATGATTATCTGGAGTAAACATTGTCCCCCTGACCCTATCTGAGAAACAGCATTGTTAAATTTAAAGTTATGAAATTCCTCTCCTCGTCATGTGGACATTTGAGTACATCATAACCTAATTCAATATTGTACCCATGACCCTCTCTTTATCATCTGTTCCTTTTCCTGCCCATCTGCTAAAGTCAATCAATCAATCAATCAATCAATCAATCAATCAATCAATCAATCAATCAATCAATCAACCAATCAACCAATCAACCAACCAACCAACCAACCAACCAACAAATTTTGTATCATAAAATGAATGAAAAACATACATGTGGAAGCGGTTATGTGATGTAAATAATAAAATGCTGTTGTTTACAAATCACTCACTTAAGTGAAATTGTTAAATACAAGCCCATAATAAAATATTTTACAGGAACTACTTGAAAAATATTAATTGATAATCTGCTATTATAATCATCATTTGTGTGAAGTAGTTGTTTACTGCTGCTTATGTTCACTTCAGCTGAAAGCTGAAGTGAACTACTTTGTAACGATATATCTTAGGTAGGTACAGAGACTTCTCGTGTGTTGTTTCTAGAGAGATGATTTTTTTTATGGTTTAATGTTTCTGTGGGTGGACTCTGCTATATTAAATCTCGCTTGATGTTGAGATGACGCAGCGAGCTTTGGGTTTTGGAGACTTTGGGTTGTTGACAGCATGCTTGTGGTGCTTGGTGTGCGTCTCCTGAACACGTCACTCAAGATTATGGATGCTTTGAAATAACTTTCTCCAAAAAATGTCACCAGCCTTGTATTAACAGCTGAGTCACAATCCCTCCTGTTGGTTCATAGAGGTAAAGACGGGACATTTTCCCTGTAGCTACATTATCTTAATGTGCAGTCATAGGTGGTCACTGGGGATGGGTTAAAATTCCCAGCACAGCCTCCTAACGTCCGACTCAGAAAGCATCATTTCTCCCCTGTCAGGTTCAATTCAAAAAGAGTGGCCTCAAATACCGCAGCAGACATTTTCTTAGTCCTGTTTCCTAAATGGGTTCCTTATGCCAAGTTTTAGACATGTCTGAATGCTCAGCTTCTTTAATTTACGCCATTATTTTCTCACAATTTTGTCATCGAATATGATAAAACATATAGATGGATGTATTATATAGATTAATAAATATATTTGATTTTAAATATGCGGGAAATGGGTTAGAGAATAAAAAATAGTCAGTGTTGTTTTATTCATTCATTCATTCATTTTCTTTCGGCTTAGTCCCTTATTTATCAGGGGTGACTACAGCGGAATGAACCGCCAACTATTTCGACATATTTTTTACGCAGTGGATACCCTTCCAGCTACAACCAAGTACTGGGAAACACCCATACACTCTCATATTCACACACACACACTACTTTAAATAACTTGTCGCATGTCTTTGGACTCCGAAGCAAACCCACATGAACATGGAGAGAACATGCAAACTCTACACAGAAATGTCAACTGGCCCAGCCGGGACTCAAAACCAGCGACCTTCTTGCTGTGAGGCGACAGTGCTAACCACTGAGCCATCGTGCCACCTCAGTGTTTTTTTATTTTTTATTTTTCCATCAGATGGACGTACTGATATCAATGATTTGAACACACAAGCGACCTATAGGCTTACAGAACAAAAATGTGAAGCTTGTGTTTTTTTTGTTAAAGCACTTTAAATTATTGAGTGAAATAGTGATTATTATTTTACCTTTAAAGTTGTATAAATCATGCTTTTAAAGGGTGACCAGGTCATTGCTGTCATGCTGTATCTTTTGAGCTTGGTAGCTTTAAAAATTAAATCCGCTTGTGTTGTAATTCAAGAAATGCTTTATATAAAAGGCTTTAGCAGACTCGAGCTCAAACAGTTTATTAATTATGAATTGATTATTTACACAATGGAAAGAAAATGAACAGGATGCCTTACAGGATGGAATTTTAACAGGATGTAAATAAAGATCTAATGTTAGCCACTGCACAGCGAGGGGTTGAGAGTTACTGTGGAGTATGGCAAAGATGGTAAGAAAAAATACACAGAGAACATTGCAATGTGACAGTATTAGTTTGAGACATCTGTTTAAGGCAAAGGAAAAATGACAAAACATCAGGAATATGTTTCCTTATATTATATTATATTATATTATATTATATTATATTATATTATATTATATTATATTATATTATATTATATTATATTATATTATATTATATTATATTATATTATATTATATTATATCAGTTGTGTCGGGTTCTTGAATATGATTGGCTGATAGCCGTGCAATATTCTGAAAATAACAGCCCTTCGCCCACATACAGCAACAAGCAGAGGACACTACAGTTTGACAAATGTTGCTGCTGTTGGACAACATAATGCACTTTTGAGGCTTTTTTTAGTTAAGAATGTAGTTGTTTAGATTGCAACTATGTAGTTTATTTATAAGGATAGTTCCTATTTTAAAATATTTATAATTTCGGAGCATCGGATTCAGTGCATTGGCTGCCATCAGCCTGTCTGAGCAGACCAAAGAAAGTGATGGTTGACGTTCCGCCACAAGTTGACGACAGAGATATCTTGATAAGGGCTTAGGGGAGAAAAACAGGATTTTCTCAGTGTTTGAAACTACAGCTGAACAAATCATTATAAATCAGGTAAGTGACATTCTGAGTCGATCTCTCTTGTATTTTATAGTGCTTTATTTATACCACAGAAACTGGTAGTGTTTGCTTTGCTCTGGCTTTTTCAGGGTTAATTATTGTGAAATCCTAATTGCAACAGAGAAATACTGGGAAATCTCTGTAGATTGATGGTATTTCATGTCTTATAATCTTGAAATGTGAGCAAAAATGACCTGTTTTGTCATCACTTTAGACATTACGCTAGAGAATCATTCAAATACTAGCTCTAAAGTGACGTTTGTGAACTGGCAAAGGTTTCTGCTGTTCTGACGTCAGCTGCAGATATGAATGAATTGTGGAAGAAAGTAGTTCCTCGTACTAAAGGGTTTTTGAACTGTTGTATAAACGCCTGCAGCCTCAAGCCAATGCACACCTCCCACCAGTGCCAATATACAGTCATATTGCACTGCTACTTGTGTGATATTGCTCATACATTATATTATAGCTTTATTGATTGGTTGTTGATCAAATAATTGGAATTATTATTATTATTGAAATGTATTCCCAATATTATATTATTTTAAAACCTTTATTTTGATATATGCTATATTATATTATAAAGTACTTCTAAAAAGAGCTCTCTGGAAGCACAGGACTATGAGATATTTCACATCCACAGTGCTTTATTTAACATCTGGCCACTGGCCTGCTACAAGGCCATAACAACATCAAAATAAGTTATTTTTACAGTCACCAGGGGCTGCAGCTAGTTTATCATAAACAAGACATGATTGAGGCACACACTCTGGTGTTGACTGATTAAACTTTGTTGGCCAGGACATGTGAAAATGACATGGCTAGCGTCCCTTCACTGAAAGCGGTGAGTGGGAGGCAGGGTGGAAAGTGTCATGGGAGATGTACCTCAAATGCAATCTGTAGGTACACATTTTGCTTTTTATTGCCATTTCCGAACGCACCAGGAGAATATCACCGCTATTTGGCAACCACTTAAAGCAGTCTTTAATATCCGTGTTTAGCTGAGCAAATTACAGATTCCAAAGATCAGTCTGTTTTGATTTTGTCCTGGCATTTATGCGATCCGGCTGTCCTCCTGCTTTTCATCACGTTTAGCATGTGTAGGTGTGTGTAACGTAATTCAGTCAATGGTGTAGAAGCACCGCTGCAAAGACTAGCATAACAAGTCATCAGCATGTGTAAAACAGAAAGACTTTCAAGGCCGTACAGCGTGGCCAGGTCGACCTTCCCTTTGCTATATTCGCCTTTTATTCTGTCTGCTCTGCTCTCTTGACCCCGAGTGAAACACTTTCACTCTTACCAATGAACTTTGGTCATCGCTTCTGTAATCTTCCTTCTATTAGCATCACAAAGGTACCGTTTCCTCCATCTTCCCTCCCACTATTACTATTGAGCAGGAGCACATCATAACCCAGAGGTCTGCATGAATACTGATCATAGCGCCTTGAACCGACATTGTGAAAGCCTCTGGTAAGTAAGAGAAACTGCTTGGCATTAGCATTCTGTGCCGATCAGGAAATGGGATTCTATGCAAATTACGCTGACAGTAAATTGTTGTCATAAATCCGCCCTCCCTGCTTTTTCACAGTACAGTAAGAACTGTTAACTCGGCCAAGAAATTGACCTTGCAATAAATTTAATTAAGCAGGGATTGACTTTTGACATATATAAATGCTTTGTATTTACAGGGCTCAGCCAACAGGTCTATAATGCGGCTGGCTTTGGTCTGGTAAAGGTCAAAGTGTGTGTGTGTGTGTGTGCGTGCGGGCAGCTTATTGTCAATTATAAATCTCAACTGCATTTCCTAATTAGAGCTTTAGTCTAAATATCTAAAAATTCTTAAATCAAGAAACAAAAATAATTTTTGTTTTTGTTATTTTAAAAATAATGAGTCAAAATTAAGCAAAATAAACTGCCAATTGGTATATAAAATAATCTAATTAAAACCAAGAGCAAGAAAATATTACTATTAATATATTACTTATCCATTGGCAGATTATTAAGCTTTTATTTTTACTTGGTTTGACTCATTATTTCTGAAAACAAAATTATATTGTTTTACGTTTCTAGAACATTCTTTTTGATTTAAACCAAAAAAGTAAGGGTAACACTTTATTTTGATGGTCTGTTTGAGTATTAGTAGACTGTCTGCTTAATATCTGTTGATACTGCTCCTTCAACAGACATTTAACTGACTGTAAGAAACTTTGCAAGTACATGTCAATCTACACTAACTCTAACCCTAAACCCAACCTAACAGTCTACCTATAATCTAATGAGAATTAGTTGGCATGTAGAAGCAATGTAACTTAAATTCAGCAAATGGACCATCAAAATAAAGTGTGACCAAAGTGAGAAAAAATTGTTGTCAAGAGTACAGTAAACCATGTAAAACACTAGCCGTCATGTGATGTTTGGGGGGAAAATAATAATACAAATAATTTAAAATGAACATTGCAATAAAATTAGGCATTCGAGACATATAGGAGGCTGATATAAATTCAAATTGGATACGATGGAAAAACTCAATACCAACTCTTCAGTGTGATTAAAAAAAAAAGCATCTGCACATGTACAGTATGTGTTCGTATACTGTGAAATGTGGCTGGTGTTCAAGTTCAAAAGTTGAAATAGAATGCCAGGTGAAGTGGGTCACCCCATGTGTGACGAGCTCTGAGTGTCTGAGCACTTATATGTATGTGTAGGCGCACACATGTGTGCAAGTGTATATGTATGCGTGTGTGTTTGACGGGTATAGCGAGGTCCGTTTGGTCAGGATAGTTTTGCAGCTCAGCTTTCAGAGAACTTTGTCAAGCAGCAGCTGGTTTGGTCACTGATGGGGTCAGCCATGCAGAAAAAATAAATAAATAAAACACAACACCATATGATGCCTGAGCAGAGCTAGAATGGAGAATGCTTTAAAATAAGCAAAGTACCCTTGTTGCCCCTGAAATCTCCAGGGAACATACAGTACCCCTTACTGTAGTTGAATTTGAAGCCTTTAACCACAGTGTCAGCGACAGTGCCTGCAAATCATTTCAAAGATGGCATCTGCTATAAGACCGGAAAGTCTTATCACAATTGACACAATGTAATTTAATAAACAAATTCTTTCAAGACATGACATGTTGCGCCAAATCTTTTTGACAGTGGATTTGAATGCTTTATTTATTTTTAACAGATTGTAGAGAGCGGCATTTGGGTCAAACACAGATCAAATTTAATCAAATTAATTAATCAATCAATCAATCTGTTTTTAAATGAAAAAAACTTTCATTTTTAATTAAAAATATTGTTTAATTAATAATTAAAATAATTCTTCTGCACCTTTAATTTCCACTTTAGGTTGGTGATTTGTATCTTGCAAAACAACTAGTAAAATAATATATACTGTCGTCATTGCAAAGTAAAATTAAGTATTAAACTTGAGAAAAAGAAGTCTGAGAGAGAGACACCCAAGACTGACAGAGGCAGAAAGCAAAAGATTTTAAAAACTTTGGAAGGAAAACTAGTGAGCGAGGTTTCCAAAGACCCAAGAACAATTGCCAAGAAACTAATGAATGATTTAGCCAAATCTGGGATTGATGTCTTAACACAGACGATCACTAGACCTCTGCCCAGGAATGGACTGCAAGGTTGCTAAACTAGAAAATCTCCACTTTTGAATGAGACAGACCTCCAAGCAAAACCAAAGTTTGCCAAGGACAACCTGTGGGAAAATGATGAAAATACCGGAAAGGTTTCCTGGAGTCAGACATGACAAAACTCAAGCTCTTTGGCTATAGAGATGTTCCCTACGTCTGGGGAAAGACAGTGAAAGTGCTGGATCCAAACAATGCCATTCCAACCATTAAACATGACAGCTGGAGTGTTTTGTCTTTTGTCGAACATGATGATAACCCAAAGCATACCTCATTTCTGGTGAACAAAGTGAATAAACCTGACTGGCCTGAATAAAGTCCAGACTTGAGTCCAGTAGACAGGGTTTTTAATGATGCTGAAAATCCTTGAATTCTATTCCATTGTTTTTTCAAGGTTTGAAAAGTGCTTGAAACTGTTTGAAAATATAATTGTGCTGCTTTTACCATAATCTGTAGCAAATAGGTAAAAATAATTAACAGTTTAAATATAAAGTATGCACTTCGTAAGTGAACAATGCATGACATTAAAATAAATGTACATTATATATGTGAGAAATTACATTTCAAGAGTTCCCACTAAGATATGCTTGGTGTATAAAGCAGGTTTGGCATGCTGTCCCGGGAGAGAACCCTGAGCTCGGAGATATTTAAGCCCAGGGCTCCCGCCCGGGCGATAAGCATATCAGGAGATCTGAGATCAGGTAGGTCTCACGAGCTCCCTCTTTAGAAAAGGGAGGAAAAGGAGGAGATGGGGTGGAAGGGGGGATTCTTCCAAAAGAAGATAGAACAGTAGGGGGAAAATGATCCATTTATAGTAAACTAGGATCACTCTGATTGGATTATTACTGATTAGAGATGAGTGGCCAGACGTGCTCAATCATATCACGTGCTCCTCTCGAAATTAGTTTATGAAACTTCACTTAAAGTGACAATGAAATGGACGTTTATATTGAAGTCAAATTCATCCTTTATTGTGGCTAACATTCATTTGAAATGGTCCTGATATGAGAAAAAAACAAGTAGGGCAGTACATGATTTCATCCTTTGGGGACTTATTGGATTGTTGAAGATAGGTAATGCTAGCAAAATAAAATGAATAAATGAATGCAGAGCAGAGCAGAAATAAGACACAGCTTGAAAACCTTGCTCAAAAGACATTGCATGTGACCAGAAATGAAGTTGCTTCGAGGGGGGAGTGAAGGTTATGTTATTTGATTAAAGATTCATGATGTGCATATACACTATATAATAAATCTTTTATAATAAACATTACTGTATACATATAAAAAATAAGAAGAGTACATTTTGTATTGCATTCCGAGCTTAAGAGAGCAAATAAGAGTAATTCAATGTTTGGTTTTGGGCAACTATGCTTTATAATGCTTTAACAAATACTACAAACTGCATCTGATATAATGTGATAACTTTTAAAGTGCTTGAAAACAAAATTGACTTTGGAAAAGAAAGAACCCTGAGTAGAAAATCTGTGGATAACACTGAAGACCAGAGTCCTTGCCTTGAGACCAAAGAAATAAATAAAAAAATGTGGAGAAGCTTGAGAGATTTGCTGAGGTGAAATAGGCTATGATTCCTCACATAATGTTCATGAATTCATGAAAGCAAACGGCTAAAATTTGTAATGAAGCAAAAGGGATTAACTGCTGATCATTAACATCAGAGAGCTAAGCAATTTTGACTTGTAAACCTTTTTGTAATGATTGTTTCTATTTACTAGAAACTGCATGACGTAGTAAAAAACACTTATTATAACGAGACAAATGTTAAATGTGGCCCTTCCTTGAGTGGCTTTTCTCTGGCCCCCTTGGTTAATTTTATCTATAGAAGAACTGCCACTGCCTAAACGTCATTCCATCCCTCCATCCATCCATCCATCCATTCATCACCTTTTCCCACTGGACCATCAATCCATCCATGCATTCATCCATGCATCCATCCAACCATCCATCCCCTTTTCTCACTTGAGCATTCATTCATTCCCTTTTCGCACTGGACAATCCATCCAACCATCATCTATCCATCCATCCATCCACTCCCTTTTCCCACTGGACCATCCATCCATCCATCCATTCATCACCTTTTCCCACTGGACCATCCATCCATCCATCCATCTTCTTTTTCCACTGGACCATCCATCCATCCATCCATTCATCACCTTTTCCCACTGGACCATCCATCCATCCATCCATCCACCCATCCATCCACCCATCCCCTTTTCCCACTGAGCATCCATCCATCCATCCATCCATCTCCTTTTTCCCACTGGACCATCCATCCATCCATCCATCCATCCCATTTTTCCCACTGGACAATCCATCCAACCATCATCCATCCATCCATCCCCATTTCCTACTGGACCATCCATCCATCCGTCCATCCATTCATCACCTTTTTCCACTGGACCACCCATCCATCCATCCATCCATTTTCCCCTTTTTCCACTGGACCACCCATCCATCCATCCATCCATCCATCCATTTTCCCCTTTTTCCACTGGAGCATCCATCCATCCATCCATCCATCCATCCATCCATCCATCCATCCATCCATCCCCTTTTCCCACTGGACCATTCATCCATCCATCCATCCATCCATCTCTTTTTCCCACTGGACCATCCATCCATCCATCCATCCCCTTTTCCTACTGCACCACAACTCATTATTAACAACTCATTATTATTATTATTATTATTATTATTATTATTATTATTATTATTATTATTACTACTACTATTATTATTTACCATTTTTTAATCTGTTTGTCTCTTGACATTTAGTTTACACTCTGATTAAAATATGATTCTTTTTGTTGTGGCATTTTAGATCAGCGGCATATTTAGCACTTTAAAACAAGGCTGATAAATGTACTCTTTTGCGGTGTGAACATAGAGAGACTTTATCAAAATCTGCTAGAGATGGTTTAGCTCTTCTCATTAGGCTTTGAAAAATATCCAATAATGTAAGGTACAAGAAAAAAAGAAGCTTATATTAGACCATAAAGTCAAAATGAGACTTTGACTTGATGTGAAGTTTAAAGAGCCTTTGGAGTAAGTGAATTCATAGTGGGAAATTTGTTCTAGTTTCTGAGATAAGAGAACTTAATTACCTGTCAGAAAAGAGCTGACTCATCTTCAAATATACTGTACTAGAGGGGAATACTGAGATCTGCTCGGAGATAACTATTGTAAAACTAATATCTGCACTGCTTAGTTCAGGCTACTTTTAGAGTTCTGCATTTTAAAGTGAAAACACTCTACATCCAAACTGGCGTTTCCACTACATTTCAGAAAAAAATCTCCGTCCACAGAACTGGGCCATCAGAATTTAAAAGTAACTATAAAGTTATAGCACAAAATTGTAACCTAAACACAAATATTAAATTTAATGCCTATTATAGTGGTATTCTTTACATACAACTATTAGATTGGGTTACAAACCCCAAAAAAAGATGGCAACAACTATTTAAATGTCAACTGTATTCACAACTGTATCAAAAAATAACAATATAAAAAGATGAAACTATTTATATATTAACTTTACATTTAAGCTGAGCAGTGTCCTTTTTTCTATGAATGTTTTTGGTACATTAACTCTCTGGGGCCTGAGGTTATTTTGGGCCCCCTAAGATGTTTTGAAATGCCCTGACATTTGCACTTATTTCAGTTACTTATTACATAGCATTGACCAACATGTTTTTTTTTGGTATTCAGCACAAACTGTGCTAAAATAATATGTGAGAAATATTAATGTACATGCTTGCATTTTTTAGACTATATATATATATATATATATATATATATATATATATATATATATATATATATATATATATATATATATATATATATATATATATATATATATATATATATATTATGCATGGTTGTAAAATGTAGCTGAAATAAGGTTAAAAAAAAACACACTGAATGGGCCTGAATAAGACTTTTGAGTAACCAGTCTTGTAGCTAAGAATATTTACTTCACAATTCACAACTCTCATTCAGAGAAAACACTACAATGATTTACATTTTGTAAAGTGCGTTTTGGATCAGCTCAGCTATATGCATGGGATTGACAATGGTCAATCCCCCCAATGTTCACCCATCAAGGGCATTATAAAGCAATGTCTAGCTAAAAAAGCAATGTATGTGCACTTAAACAGCATGCACAAAAATATATTTGAAATGGTATAAAACGTGTTTGCAAGACTGTTGTAATAAAAACTTTCTTGTGCCTTGATCCAGCATTTAATAATAATTTCTGAATGACGATTCTGAGACACTGAAGTAGCGTAATGACAAATGCTTTAAACACATGAATAAATAATATTTTAAACATGATATTTAAACAGATACACCGTTGCCAACTCAAAGGCGGACGAAAATCAGAAACGACCTTAAATGCTCTGTAATTTTTGGTCATGCAGATAATGGTAAGACATTTAAAACTGCAATGGGTTTCGTTTTGTTGTGTGTATGTGTGCTCTGCGAATTAAAACAAAATGTTGTGGCATTTTAAAATAAAGTGAATATACAGGATGTACTTTCTGTCATTTTGGTTTTTATTTTGAGAATGTCTAACAAACAAACAAACAAAAACTTCATTTGTTTATATGATTGGGCCTTGATGGATCAGAGAAAGCGCCAATCAAGAAGTTTAATTAAGGTAATTTGGATGAAATATGAGAGATCTCCATCAGTGTTTGTTTACCGTGGACATTATAAGATTAGGGTCAACTGTGCAACATGTGTCAAGTGTCATATTGCTCCATAGTAAATGTGCACCCTAATATGATGTGGAAGATATCAGTACTGTATGTAAGTTTGTTTGGCACACAGAAGTGTTCTTATGACTACAGTTGAACCACTGATGTCACATGAAATGTTTTGACAAAGTTTTCGGTTCCTTTCCTGGACTTAAAAACATCTCAGGACAGTTGTTGTCTATGGAGGATGAGAGAGCTCTTGGATTTCTACCATAATATCTTAATTTGTATTCTGAATATGAGGAAAGATCTCAAGAGATTGGAACAACATGTACAGTATAAATGACAAAATTAAAATTTGTGGAAGAATGCACCTCTTAGGAAAATACAAGAACACACTAGCTTAAACTGAGCCTCAGTTGTTACTAATTGGCCCAAAACAGAAAACAAACAAGTACCTTAAAAATGACAATCCACTCAGCTAGTAAAATAATAATAATAAAATAAAGCATCAGTCTGTTTCTAAATTCAAACTTTGGAGTAATAGCAATAGTAATAGTAATAGTTTTTTAATATACGTTGGTGTATCTGCAATGAATTGCTTGCATAGATCAAAGATATATATATATTTGTCTGTACAAATCACAGGGACTGGATCATCATTTCCTGCTTCCTTCCCAGAGTCATTCCAGCTTATTTATGAGTATTGCTGTAGCCTAGAAATCATGTGGACTTAGTTCTGGAAAAATTATACAATCTTTTATCTTACCTTTTAATTTACCTTTCCAGAGAGGTTGTATTCTATGTGGTTTTCTTTTCTTTAGAGGACAGCTTGTGTAGGCAGTGTTTTATATTGAGTCCTGTTGTTTAGATGTGAGCATGTCGTGCTTTGCTCACGATGGCCAGAAGGTTGTCTTGAAAATTTTCTGCATGTGGTCCATGTTTGCTCACGGTTCCTTGGTGGGTTAAGAGTCCACATTGAACATTCCCTACTGTGCATTGTCCACTCATTCGGCCAGAGTTTTTCTCCAGTGTGGCAGGTAGTGAGGATAGACACAGCGGGACACATGGTGTCACACCTCAGAGGCCTAATACATATATAAAAGCTGAAATAACAGGTTCATAGGGGGTGAACTGAAGGTCAGGTTGAGCAGAGATACACAGAGCAGCATTGTTGTATACTGTACTGTATGTGTAAACAAAAAAGAAAAAGAAAACTTTATATTTTTATATAGTTTTATAATATATGAAAATAAAAAAGCATACATTATTGCAACCTTTTTTTTTTTTTATTACACACTATATGTCCTCAAATCACACTGCAACACTGAAATTATTCGTTTTTTCAGGGGTTAGGGTGATGGGGTTAGTGGGGGTATTAAAGCAGAAATGGTAAAAACCCTAAATATATATATATTTTTATTTCTTGAAACACTAGAAAAAAAAGCTACAAAGACCAGCTTAAAGAAACATTTATTTTGGTTACTTTGCATGAAAAACTATCCTCATTAAAAAAAAAAAAAAAAAAAAAAAACATAAAATAAACACTACGTAAAAGGTAATAAAAATTGCAAAAAGCAAAACAATGTTAAACTAAATGAAAATGAAATCAGAGCATATAATCAATTGCTAGAATAGTATTTAATTGAATATATGCTAATTGGTTTAAGAAATCTTAGAATAACTATTCAATTATACTAAATTGTGTAACCATTACCTTTTTATATATTTATATACGATATACAGTGACAATATACAGCCATATCACACTGTTACGAGTGTGATATTACGTTTATATAACAGTTCGACAGCATAATCTATAATCTAAAAATCCTTTTTTATGAGGAACTACTTTCTTCTACCATTCTTTCACATGTAGCTGTGTAGCTGGCGTCATAACAGCAGAAACCGTTGCTAATTCACAATGTCACTTTAGAGCTAGTATTTGAATGATTCTCTAGCGTAATATCTAAAGTGATGACAAGGTGATTTTGCACACATTTTAAGATTGTAAGGCTGAACGGCATGAAATTCTATCAGTCTAGAAACTTTTCCAAGTATTTCAGTTGCAATCGGGATAACACAATCATTAACCCAGAGAAAGATAAAAGCAAAGAAAACACTACCAGACTATGGTAAAAATACAGCACTACAACATACAAAAGAGAGAGATCGACTTAGAAAGTCACTTGCTTGTTTTATCATTATTAGATCAGCAGAGTTTTTCTCCTGTAAGGACTTATCATGCAGTCTCTGTCACCATCTTGTGGTGGAATGTCAACCGTCTTTGCTCTGCTCAGTATGCCAGGCTGATGGATGACGACGCTGTACAGTATCTCCGAAATTTAAAAATAGACACTGTCCTCATAAATAAACTACATAGTTGCAATCTAAACAACTACATTCTCACCTACAGTAAAACAGCATCAAAAGTACATTGTTGTCCAACAGCTGCAATATTTGTCAAACTGTAGTAAGTTTATTGATTGGCTGTCCCTTTATGTAAGTGAAGTATTACAGGGTATTACTTCAAGGGTTAGGAGGCTGTACTATCAGCCAATCAGATTCAAAAATCATGTGTGTGTGTGTATGTATGTGTGTATATACATATATAACTTGCCTCTTTACCCTAACCTGCCTAGTTAACCTAGTTAAGCCTTTAAATGTCACTTTAAGCTGTATAGAAGTGTCTTGAAAAATATCTAGTCAAATATTATTTACTGTCATCATGGCAAAGATAAAATAAATCAGTTATAAGAAATAGGTTATTAAAACTATTATGTTTAGAAATGTGTTGAAAAAATTCTGTCTCTGTTAAACAGACATTGTGGGAAAAATAAAAAGGGGGCTAATAATTCAGGGGGGCTCATAATTCTGACCTTATCTAAATTATTTTTAGAGCGAAGCAATACAGTTTGTGGAAATGCTAATCCTTGACCTGAGAATCTGGATAATCCTTTCAAACAATATAAAGCTGGCTCGTAATTCAACAAAACACAGCTTCAAATCTTTCTCCAGAAGGAAGAATACAAATCTATGTTTAAAGGAGTTGTTGCATGACTCTGGAAGACACAACTTTTAAAATAAAAGCCAATAAAGGAGAAAGGAGCCCAGATGATTATTTCACCTGGACTTTGACTCACTTTTCACTCTACTCTCTCTCTCTCTCTCTCTCTCTCTCTCTCTCTCTCTATCGCTGCTCATCTTTCTTGAACTCTCTCTTTCACCCACACACAGCGACCTTTAAACAGCTTGTCAGAAGTGGCGTTGATATTGTCAGAGACGATAATTAATAAACAGATTAATCATGTTGATGGGATGTGTGTGCGTTAAAATGATTGCGACCTCAGTGAGAGAAATGTGAAAAGAGGAAAGGCTTCCCTGTAAGGACAATTGCAGTGATTTACTGCTTGTCCTCATTAGCGCAGCCATGTGACGGGTCTCGCCCAGACTGCCCTCTCCCTTGGCAGGCAGGCACAATTAAAGTCCATTAAAAGGAGCCACCAACCCTGGGGGTCCATTGCCTCAGCTGCTGCTTCTCTTTTCTGTTCAGAACCTAGTACTAGCTGCTGTTTTATTATTATACAGCATTCTGACATGTTTCAAATGGGTAGTCTTAAGCAAAGAGGTGTAAGATGCCTGCAAGCTACAGTATCTGTCAGGATTGTTATTTTCGTTCTGAACCAATCACCGGTGCCACAGGGAAATTAGCGGCGACTTTCTTAAACTGTGATGTGAGAGGCAGCAGATGGGTAAAGGAAAAAGTCTATTTCACACCTTTAAAAGCACTTCCAAAATCAGTCAGACGGTGTTTCTTCCACTTTTGGCACATTATTGTCCCTGGAGTTATTTGTTTATTAGTGCTAAAGATTTTAATTTATTTATGCGTGCACTATGAAAAGCATTGCTTCACCTACTAAACTAAGTCAAAAGTGTGAAAATATTGAATTGTGTTTTGTGTTATTATGTATAGTATTATTTACAAAGGAGTCAATCATTTGTGGCAGAATTAACACATTTTTTAAAATTGATTAATTAATTAATTAATTAATTTATTTTTATTTATTTAGACTAATGTTAGGAGTATTAGACACTTTAGGGTCTTTACCATTAAAATAAAGTGCTAGCAGATATTAAGGAGAAAGACAACTAATATTCTACTAGATGTAGTTACAAAGTTAATTTTAATGTAGAAGACGTGTTCCCTCATTAATCGCAGGAGTTACATCCTAAAAATACCCCACAATAGGCGAAGTCTGCGAAGTTGTCAGCTTTTTTTTTTTTTTTTCAATAATTATAGAGGTTTTAAGGCAGTAAAACCCCTCACTACACACTTTAAACACTTTTCTCATACAGGCATTAACATTTTCACACTTTCTCTTGTTTAAACACTCTCAAAATTGAAACCTTTGTAGAAAAATAAGTGCAGTATTATAGAATGAAACTAAAGATCAAAACCATTTGATTTAATTTTTTTTTATTCCTTAATGGCACCCTACATCTGCGTAACTTCCACCATCCTTTAGCATGTCCAGGAGTTCAACTTTTTGGGCCTTCTGGGTGTTACCGCAGGTGCCTTTGATAGTGCGCATCATTTCATCGGCATTGTGAGAAGAAAACTTGCAAACATACAGTACAGCACTTCAGAGTCACACTGATAGCGATCGAAGATTTATGTAAATTTGGCAAGCTGAATGCATTCTGTACTGTACAGGAGACATGACACGGAGGAGATTGATTGACAATGGTCTACAGCCAGTCAGGATGCAGAACACAATGCGCTAATCAGGACGCAGAACACAATGCGCAGAACACAAAAAAAGCATGTCAAATAGCACAAAAAAAAATTACGAAACTGCGAGGACACAAAAAGTTAACCGCGCTATAGCGAGGGACCACTGTATAAAGGGTCCCATCAAGACAACATTTTATCAATTACAGATTCTCAATTCATTTCTGCCTATACTTTTTTCAGACATTTCTATTATTCAGTTCCAAGTTTTAAGATGGAGTCTTTTTTATGGCAGGGCTTTTAGCTGCGTAGCACCACAGTTATGGAATTAGATATTAATCAAGTGGACTCTATTTCCAATTTTAAATCCCAGGTAAAACTTTCCTCTTCAGAATTGCTTTTAATGATTTTCTGGTTTAATATTATTACTCTTCTGACTTGTATTTTATAATGTGCTTTTGACATATTGTAACGTGTCCTTGGGTGAAAGGCACCTATAAATAAAAGGTATTATTATTATTATTATTATTATTATTATTATTATTATTATTATTAAAAATGTGAAAAGTAAGTGAAAACTGCTTGGTCAACGTGCCAATAGCAGAAGAAAAAGCCAGTTACAAATCCTTACCAGAGGCTTCTTGGCCCATGCCAAGCATGCAAACCTGATCTTCTAGCTAGAATTAAAACCTCTGGCTATTAATAACATAATCCTTGTGTTTGGACAGAAAGACTGTTTTCCAGTGTTCACAAAACTCCATGTGTAGTCAACACACATACACAATTTTATGTTTATGGGGACTTGTATACTGTACATAGTGTATATTAAATCCTCTTACCACCAACCCTTCCCCTAAACCCAGCCCAAACCTGCAGTTTTACATTCATTCATTTTCTTTTTTTGGCGTAGTCCCTTAATTATTGAGGGGTTGCCACATTGGAATCAACCACCAACTTATCCAGCATATGTTTTAGGCAGCAGATGGCCTTCCAGCTGCAACCCATCACTGGAAAACATCCATACACTCTTATTCACACACATACACTACAAACAATTTAGCTTACACAATTCACCTGTAGCGCATGTCTTTGGTCTTGTGGGGGAAACTGGAGCAGCCGGAGGAAACCCACGCCAACACAGAACATGCAAGTTCCAGACAGAAATGCTACCTGACCCAACCGAGGCTCGAACCAGCGACTTTTTTGTTGTTGTCAGGCGACACTACTACCCACTGCACCACCGCACCGCCCCAGTTTTACATTTTCAAAATATTTATTTATTTATTTATTTATTTATTTATTTATTTATTTATTTATTTATTTATTTATTCATTTATTTATTTATTTATTTATTTATTTATTTTCGAGTCGTTTTCTTCATGGGACCAAAAAATGTCCCCACAAGGTCAACAATTTCTGGCATTGCTATACACACCCACATATAGATATACCCTCCACACACACAAAGAAACACACTCACACAAAAAGATTGCCAAGCCCTGCATTCTTGTCTGTGAGGCTGCAGATACTCTGTGGAGTAATGATAAAGTATCACATGTGCGCATCTCTGCTGATCTCTTGAGCCTGCTGGGCTGAGATCTCACACCTCTCCAGCACTCAATGGCGTTTCTTTTGCTGCAGCGATGGCAATACCAGGAACCAGTGGGACAAGTCCCTCTCCCTCTATTCCTGAGATAAGCATTCTGACATTGAGTACCGCCTTAGGTTAGCGCCTGACCAACATTTCAGCACCCCTGTGCTTTGTCGGTCGCATATGCTTGATGATATGTAAACCCAAACTGACAGTGCAAAGACTAACAATGTCAGTGCTTGAATTAAATAAGCATTGCTCATTCGTTTCCATGTAGCGGTACTGAAGCAGCTCAGTTCTACCAAGTGTTTTGCATGTACGGTTAACTGGAGACTAATGGGCTCCCTGCGTCGCAGATGTCGTAGATCTTATTCTATGTCATTTACGTTAACGTTCAGCAAAAGATTTGTTAGGAAATCATGACGGCTTAGCGACACTTTTCACGTTTGGCACCCTGCTGCGGTTTCACTCCAACATAACACTTTTATATCCGCTTAAAGGGTAATACATCATGTCATCTTGTTGAAAAACGGCATCAGCTGATGGCCATGACCGCACGTGGGATTTCAGCGCAACAAGGTGCCCAGAAATGGATATAATTCCTGGCTAATCTCACTTTTTACCCCTCTGCAAAGCCTCACGCACATTAAGCCTGTTAATTGGTCTATCTGTATGGATTTATTAATATACATATAACAAGCACAGACTTTAGAAATAAGTGTTTAACTGTGTTTATTATTAATATATATAATACATATTTTTAAACTTATTTTAAATAACACTAAGTATTTGAAAGCATTCTTTTTAGCTTTCATTAAATCCATAGTTCACCCAACAAAACTGTCATTATTTACTTTGGTTTTCCAATTTATTCCATATTATTTTTACACAAAGTACTACGAATTCAATAGCGAACAGCAATTATTTGGATACTACCATTCTTTATTTTGTATTTTTTAAATATGTTAAACTGAAGAAAGTAACTCATCAGAGATGGCAAAAATACATGCATCCTTTACTGAAGTAGAAGTACAGATACTCATGTTTAAAACGACTCTGGTAAAAGCTGAATAACCTGTACTCAAGTAAATGTAAATAAGTACAGCCTGAAATATGTAATTAATCTGTTTTAGTTTCACAGAACACTGCACCTCATGTGTATATTTTATTCAACAGATAAAGTCATTCAATGCTGTTAATACATTTTTGCATCATCTTTTTTTATGTGATAAATTTTAGATCCTTGTCATTGTTTTTTTTTTTTATTCAGAAATCACCCAGTATGCATACTTTTTCTAAAATATTTATCTTACAATCTATCTAAAAACATAACTGAAGACAACATTGTTTATACATGTTAAAACTATAAAACAGTATAAATTATGTACTAGGAAATATGAACTTGTTGGCAACAAAGGAAATAAATATCAACGCATAACGTATTCATAAAGTATTTAATTGCTTTAGTAGTAACTTTTGAAACGTTGATAAAAAACACGTGCTTGTTAAAGTTTTTTTTCGCAGTATTAGACTAAAAGATCAGAGAAGTACAGTACACCGTAGTCGGAAGTGGACAAAGGACTTTAACCCCATTTGAATGCAAGATTTGAACAGTTTTACCTGTGATCCGATTGGCCAAAACGTATCTTAATACCCGGTATAAACATGACATTAATCATGTTTATCGCTGATGCCCTCTGTCTCATCCACGTTTGCCATTCTGGCCGTTCCCATGGTAAGCTATAAACAAGCCTACTTACGGCACATGATCAGAGGTTGAAAAAGCCGCGCACTGCAGCGCGCAGGCATGCAATGACAAAAAATAGATTAAATCAAAAGTGCAATGACAAGAAATAACATAGATCACGCCTCAAAACACATTAAAATGAAAGTAACGAGCCCGATTAGAAAATGTAAGTCGTAGAAAGTACAGATATTTGTGTAAAACTGTAAGGAGTAAAAGTTGTCAAAAAATACATAGTGAAGTAAAGTTGATACCAGAAAAAATCTATTTAAGAACTGTAACGGAGTATTTGTTCTTCGTTACTTCCCATCTCTGAAACTCATACATGAGTAAATGATGACATAATCTTAATTTTTTTGTATTTAACTTCTGTAGTAAGAAATAAAGACTGCAAAGGAATATTTCCTTTCACAAAGGATGCTTCTCTGCTCCCACACACAGGCCAGCAAACAACAATGTAGACCACGGATACAAACGGATCAATCGCTAAAAATCATAGCTCGACTTTCTCATTGCCTCTGACATGCATTCAGAGTCTAAATGTTAGCCTGCGGCACAGTGCTAAATATAAACATTACATCCAGCTGTCAACACAGACAGGTCCGCTGTAGTACAGGTCTTCTGGGTTAGCGCTTTACTTTTGCTGCAGGGAGAGAGAGGTGCTTCTGTTTTTGGAGGAACCCATCTATTTTTGGAGGAAGCTAATGCTAAGCCTTCATTTATGATTTATGGGTTAGCATCTCCAGCAAGCACTCATGCAATGCTCAGCGGTGTGAACGAAGTATCTTGGCTCTGCAAGAAATGTTTGAATTGTGAATAGAAAGATTTGCTTTTGAACAGCTCCAGGGGTCTCAAAGGTGCTACACCCCACGCATCCAGATGTTACAGTAGACTTATCGCCTCAGGCCTCTCTGGGTAAGAGGTTAGCGCTTGGCATGTAACCTGTGTCGAGACCGTTTTGTCTAGCTAACCCTAGCCTGTACTTTTCTAACTGAGAAAAGGCTTTGGATACACAAACTCTCATTGATTCTTCAATGACACAGTAAGAGTTTTGTGAATCGAAAGACATGTGGTGTCAAACGCAGTGTTTGTAAAGAGAATTTCCATAATCCTCAGAGATATGTCAGGGCCTGCAGATCTTGGCAGCTGTAGCAGTCATCTGTTCCCAAAGTCATGAAGGATGATGTGCTTCAGCTGTAAGAACTAGGTCATGTGTCCATTTGATTTCATTATGAATGTTTGTGATTATAAATATCTTTGTGCCAGAGGTTAGTGGCACAGCTGTACGTGTGTGCATGGAACTCAGCATAGCAAGCCAAGGAATTCTTCCAGGAACTGAAATATGCTTTAGGGCAAGCGTCAGCATCGTTAGCAAGTGGGATATTGTGTGTGCTAAGCTAAAGATGGAATAATAGATCTGATCTTCTTTGAATATGATTTATTTTGTATGGTCTGAAAGACATACATAGGCTTAACAGACAGCTCTCTTTAGTTGATATTCTAGTTTCTGATATGAATATGGGGTTGATGCTAGGAACCATGAGAAAAAAAATCGTATGAGTCAGTCCTAAAAAGACTTTATATTGAAAGGAACCAAAAGCAGTCAATGGAAAATCCGCTTAACTGTTAAAAGAAGACATTGCTTTCTTCTGAGAGTACATTCAGATCAATGCTTTATTAGTTGTAATTAGTTGTAATGTAGTGTTTGCCTTGGAATATATGGAGTCACGGTTAGTGGATTTCCAAATACAGTATTACTAGGCTCACACGAAATCTGTGCCCGTAGAGATCTGCAAAATGTTTTAGCCTATTGATGAGTCTGTTTATTTACTTATGTAAATGTGTGTATATATATATTTATTCTGTTTTTATACAAAATTGCAGTAATAATATTGCTATAGACAGACCACGAACATTGTATTGCCATAATCAGAACACTGTTGATGTTTTTTTAAGGCAAACAGGATTTTAACACTGAATAAACACATTCAACACACTCTTTTTTAATCAGTAAAACATTACAGTGCTTTACTGTACATAACAATAATAATAATAAAGCATTGCATTTTCGAATTTAAAACAGATTTTAATCTGTGGCAGTAGTATACACATGTATTTCCTCACACAAAAGGGTATATATGACGCTATGTTGTCTATACTGCTGTATATCAACACAGCTGTGATTACCTAGAGCAATACTGATACACATTCATACTGATGAACATTATCTTATTAACAGTTTCTTGTGTGAGATTGCTCACATATTATAATTCACAGAATTAGCTGCAGGTTGGATTTCTATTTAGTTGCAAGCTTTAACAAGGATAACATTTAAAGGTGCTGTAAGTTTTTGACTCTTATAAAGCATAAAAATACCTTAATATGTTTGCAGATATTTAAGAGACATGCTAAGTGAACATTCTTATTTATCTGAAAAACAGTGCTGAAGTCAGTTATTCTCCTTTGAAAGTATTCTTTTCATGCTGGAAAGCTGTCTTTGTTTTGGTTCTTTAAACTCGCCAAAGCCAATTATATTTCATCACCCCGGGTTGCCTTGCTGGAAAACCGTATATTTTATTTATTCAGTCATGAACGCTTTTAAAGCATGCATCGTGACCGAAATGCAACCTCCGTTGGACAGTAGCAGACTTCGAAATGAGTTGCAGATTCACAGTTCCACATGAGGTCATTATTAGCAAATAATATAAATATTATGAATGTAAACATTAGGTGAGCAGGTTACATTGTAACCGCGTGTCCTAACAACATGCTGATGAGATTTGCAGTGATAAGCAATTTGGCTCTTTTCACCAAACGAAACACGACAGAAATTTAAATACAGCCATTCAGAAGCACAGAAAATGCACTCACTCATGAAATGGTAAGGTTTATAATCTAATTTATACATATTAAACCTCTTTAACATTATTATATGTAGATGCTGAATGATGTTTGTTTTGTAAATTGGCTTGCACTGTGTCACAGTTCTAAAATTCAATTTCACAGGGTTTATTTTATTTTAGGTGAAACTATCTGCTGTAGTACGGAAATAAATGTAATGTAAAATGGCCTTCAAACTCCTATTATTAGCATTTAACACTGAATAAAGCACATGTGGTTTACCTGAGGTGACCGTTCATCCTGTTGTTCAGCTGTGAGTAATAGAAGACCATTTCTAAAATAGAAATTTCAGGTGTTGGTTAGGACAAAAACTCCTTTTAGTATTAAAATATATATTTATTCTATTGCGTGCCATTGCTTTTATTTATAAGGCAGTTTAAATCAGCCTTTAGGTTCAATATTCAAGTACACACTCACATCTATCTGGCAACCTGCGCTTGTGTGTGTTGATTCAGGAGTGTTTCCTACAGTAGTTCAACCACTGGGTGTCAAACTTACATACTGCACCTTAACAGATTAATCTTGTGAATCCTAATTTGAAAACCCTGCTGTAATTTGAGTCACAGAAAAGACAGCAAATCGACTGAAATACAGTGGAGTACACTTATGGAAAGTGGGTCTATAAGACGATGATAGTAATCTATTATTACCTATGCAGGAGAAGAAAAGAAACAAATATTATCTCCCTATACCCTGAAAAGTGAAGCGTTTAAGTTTGTCATAATGGTATCACTCTATTTTAGTGGTTCAAATGTCTGTATTGCTCGTGGGTAGATAAGGAGCAGGTTGATTGAATGTGTAGGTCTCCATTGACCACAAACAGTCACATGTACAAAAGCTCCCTGTAAAACCCCCTTTCACTCAAACTTCATTCTACTCTCTTATCCCTTACTTGAAAAGAAAAGAGAACAAAACACATGCATTTTTGTCTCAGCAGCCTTTAAACTTTTGCATTCAAGAAAAGTTATTTTTTTCAGTTGTACATTCCACAACTCCCCAGCAAAAAAAGGATTCCCTTTGACAGACAGTATGAATAAATCATGACATGCACTGACCAAATAGGACTAAGTGTTTGCGTTGCACAAAATGACGTCTCAAATCAAAGAGAGCTGACTTTTAAAAAGCGTTGTTGTTCTCTTAACACACAAACACAATTCCTCGGAGTTGGCCCGCTCTCAAATACAGGCAGCTGAAGCAACTGCAATTGTCCTGGGATTCTCTCGAAAACGCTTTGTGCACATGGATGCCTGTGATTTCTGGCTGCGCTTCAAATAGTTCTCCTCCTAATACCGTCTGCGGACATGGTTGCGCTCAAGCGTCAGATGCTACATATACTGCAATCGGGGGTCCAGCAGCTGAGAGAAGCTCATTAAAAAACACCCACGGTCATCGTAAAAGCACCTCTTCTGCACCCCGACTGCAGCTCTAGCCTGTGGCCGAAGATTATCAGCCCATATCAGGCTATGGGAGGCCATTTTTAAAGGGATTGTGTTGAGGAAACCCAGTGTACCCAATATTCATGTTTCAGCCGTGCAGTTTCTCATCAGAGTCTATAGGTGTCACTGTTTAATATATCAGGCTGATCTGGCAACGGCAAGGCAGCAGTGATGAATGTGGCAAACATTCATGGCTCTGCACAGTTCAAGCCATTATCATCCATGGCAGAGGCCTGACGGGGTCTAAATCCTAATTATCTGTCTGTGAAAGGGAGCCGTTCTAGCGTGCTGATCACCCTCCCTCTCGCGCGTCAATCATTATCGCCCTTTTTTAAGCCCAAATAAGGGTGCTACAGCATGTCAAGTAGCGGTGCTCTTAAAATGCCTCTGCTCTGGAGCCACAATGCCGTGTCATTTCATTATCAGCTTTAATAACACAAAGGTAGATGGCTGCGTCGCTAGCTCTTTCTTTGACTTTTTTTTTTTCTGAAGTGCAGTCTCATTTTCAAAGGATCTTTTGATCTCCCCCTTCCAAACTCGAAAAAGCCAATCTGTCCCACATTAATGAATCACTATCTGCTCTTATACTACCGCTGACACGTCTCAGGCAGAACAGGGAATATTTACAAACATTTAATGGAGGTGGGGAGAGATGAGATGAGGGGAAGGGGATAAGGAGTCAGTCTGTCAGTCAGTCAGTGAGAAGGGGATCCAAACTGTATTCATCTGCAAAATTGTATATTTGCATAATCAAGTCTGTCTGAAGGAAGATGTGTGTAATTAGGCTGCTTTAGGATCATGTCCAACAAACACATGGCTCTTGGGGAAGTTCACAAGTGTTCAGAAGTGTACAGAAGTGTATTCAACAAATCATGGTTTTTTTTTATCAGATGGGCTTATTCTTTTTTAAGAGCAGCTTATATTAGATTTTCAATATTAAATTTCTCACTTTCTAACACAACGTGCATAATTTTTATGAAGATTTTCAATAATAAAGACTTATTTTTATCGCTTGATTGACTGACTGATTTATTAATGGATGGATAGAGATGTGCTCTGAGTGAAAAAACTAAAAATAAGATCAAGAATCTTGGTGTGATTCTAGAGTCAGATCTGAGTTTCAGTAGTCATGTTAAAGCAGTAACTAAATCAGTATACTATCATCTCAAAAACATTGCAGGAATTAGATGTTTTGTTTGCATTGAGGACTTGGAGAAACTTGTTCATGCTTTTATGACCAGCAGGGTGGATTACTGTAATGGACTCCTCACTGGCCTCACTGAAAAGACAGTTGCCAGACAATCAGACAGTTGCAGCTCATCCAGAATGCTGCTGCCAGGATTCTTACAGGTCTTTGCACTGGCTCCCAGTTACATTGAGAATAGATTTTAAAGTATTATTACTTGTCTATAAATCACCAAATGGCCTAGGACCTCAATATATTACAGATATGCTCACTGAATACAAACCTTACAGATCACTCAGATCATTACGATCAAGTAAATTAGAAATTCCAAGAGTTCAGTCAAAGCAGGGTGACCACTTTAAGCTACTATGCCACCCGCATCTGTTTATCTGTGCGTTTACTAAATGAGCACTGTGCTACGTCTGACAGATTGTAGTATTGCGAAAATATGTATTTTTTTTTTCTTTTCTTTTATATTGTGTATAAAATGTGCTATATAAATAAATTTGCTTTGCTTTGCCTTGCCTTACCTTGCCTTGCCTTGCCTTGCCTTACATGCATACACACATACATACATACAAACATACATACATACATACATACATACATACATACATACATACAGCAATCAAGCAAGCATTGGAAAGGATTTTAAACTGTAATAATTCCCAGCTTTTGAACAACAGAGTATGAACACACACATCAATGTTTAAAGTAACAAAATGTAAATAAACACACAAAGCTTCATCCATCCCCACCCCCAAATAATTTTATAAACACACCTATGAGGTCTTTTAAATAAAGGCCATTAGTGTGCGTAGAAAAACAATACTCTGTTACTCTCCCTTGAACTCATCATGGGCAACCTTGCGACCCTTGGAAGCATTAAAGGGCAGAGCAAGTTGAGCTATCAGAGGAAGGAGATCAGTGGGCCACAGCACTAATGATGTTTTCTCAGTCCGGAGGCTGCTCTCATCTTGTCTGCTCTAATGGGCTACCCATGATTATCAGGGTACGGAAACTGCCATGAGTCATCTACTATTATGGCAGCCTGTGCTAAGAGTCAACTGGAACCAACAATCAGACCCCGCTTTATCAGATGCACAGACTTGATTCTTTTACCATGAACAAAGCTTTCTCCCTATGACAGTTTCATGATTCAGGTGTGCTTAAAAAGAGGGAACAGTGGGTCGAAGGAAATGTAGAGAGAAAAGATAGCAGGGGTATTGATCCTTGTCCTCTTTCAGGAGACGCAGTGTGCATGCTTAATCCAAGAGCAATGGAGCGTGGAGCTTCACACATGCAGACTATGGGTGGTGACTATTGCATCGCAATGAAATGCCTGTGTTAACACGAAGGGGAGAGTCTCATGAGGAATAAGAATTATGTGAGTGGAGATTTAGGTCAGACAACCCAAGAAGTGGCAAATGTCCAGAGACGTTTTTTATTTTTTTTTCTCCATTACTGTCAATGCATGGTAAAGTACATGCATGTATGTATGAAAAAAAACACCCCGTATATAATACTCATCCAGTGTTTAATTACAGTATAAATAAAAATATTACAGTAAAAACAAAAATACTGTGAAATTTTTATTTATTTTTTTTTTCATGCACTTTGCTATTATTTATATACAACCCCCAAATCATAAAACGTTGGGACAGTATAGAAAACACAAATTAAAAAAAAGAAAGTAGAAATTTCCAATTTTATTTTGACTTGTATTTCATTGCAGACAATATGGACACTAAAAATTTTATGTTTTGTCTGGTCAACTTCATTTCATTTGTAAATATACATCTTTTTCGGTCATTCAGACCTGCAACACATTCCGAAAAAAAGTGTGGACAAGAGCAGTTTAGGGCTAATAATCACGCAGATTGGTTAAATGGTGTGATTTGAAACAGATGATGTCAACAGGTTTAATTAGGTACAAAAGCTGCATCCAAGAAAGGTCTAGTCCTTTAGGAGCAAAAATGGGTTGAGGATCGCCTCATGTTCCTCAAAGTTCCTCAAAGAAAGTTTGGAAGACATTTGGATATTTCACCTTCAACGGTGCATAACAATTTAAAGATCAAGGAATCTTGAAAAATTCCGGTGCTTAAAGGACAAGGTCGCAAGCCTAAACTGAACAACCGTAATCTTCAATCCCTCAGGTGACATTGCATCAAGAATCAGCATTATCGTCTATAAGTGATATTACCACAGAATTAGGCTCAGAATTACTTTGTCAAACCTTTGTCAAGTACCACAATACATAGTTGCATCCACAAAATGCCAGTTAAAACTGTACTGTGCCAAATTGAAGCCCTATGTTAACAGTGTCTAAAAGCATCAGAAGCTTTGAGCTTGGAGGCATCTGGGATGGACCATCACATAGTGGTAACAAGTATTGTAACATGTACTATTTTCAATATTGTCATACCAACTAATTTCTAATTTGAGGTTGTATTGTGTATATGTATAAATATTTCTATATAATATTTTCATATCCTCTGTGAAGGGCAAAACAATGTTATTTTAGTATCACTATATTTTAAAGATTGATTTTAAATCAATTTTTAAATATTCAATTATTATCGTTGTTATTTTAAAAGTGTTTTTACTCTTTCAATTATAATAACACACATAGTGTCACATAACCACATAGTAATTCTTCCAAAGCTATTATTATTATTATCATTATTATTATTATTATTATTATTATTATTATTATTATTATGTTACAAGTACACAAAATCCATATTAAAAAAATTCCTAAAAAACAAAAAAGAAGCCTTCATATTATGTCAAATGAAAACCATTGGACCTGAGACAAAAGTCTACAAATCTCAGGTTTAGATTCAATGTGTCAAGGCCTAGGGTCACTGGTCTGGTTTTGTTAAAGTCTCTGTAGTCCGACTCTCTTTTATTCATACATTTTCCCTCTGCATTTGTGGACATTTCTGTACTCAAGGACAAATGTAACAGGCTTGGTTTTCTCATATTCTAGCTATGGCTCAACCCCTGAATGAAGATTAATAGTGGTGCGCAGTGGCAGGGTGATGCACTGTCATAGTTTGAGGGTTTTTTTTTTGTGGCACTCATTTGACTTTTTTGTGTGTGTGTGTGTTTGGCTGCAATGTTTGTTTGCTGATACATCCTTTTAGCTCATTACTCAGAGAACACTTTCTGATCTCACTTTCATGGAACACCATAGTTACCTGCTTCAGCACCCAAATAGCATCCAATTAACTCCAATTCTTTGCGTCTCTTTCCATAGTGACAGGCCTTTTCAAACCTGTGAATCAAACAAGTGCTCTGCCGCAGTCCTCCTAATGAGGCTGTAACACATGGAAAAGATCTTAGAGACTAGAAATATCCGCAAATGTGATACTGAAGTAAATCCCCGAAACTGTCCCCAAGACATGGCTGTATTATTTTATTAGCAAGTACATGCGCTTGTGTTTAGAATTTATTTTAATTGGGCTGATGTAGGGTGATAATTTCTCCTCGAGGTACTGGGAACATGCTCTGCTGTTTAAAAGGTTTGGCTAGGTTTGTTTTGAGAAAAAACACGTTTACCAGTACTGACACTTGTTTGATCAAATGTATAGAAAAATAATAATATTGTAATAATTTTGTGGTATTTTATGGGACTTTTAGACTGCATTTACATTAGTGTGAATTTGTTTTAAAATTAGAAAATTTTAGAATGACAATGCTCATTAACCATTGATTTATTCATTCATTCATTCATTTTACAGCTTAGTCCCTATATTAATCAGGAGTTGCCACAGCGGAATTAACCACCAACTTATCCAACACATGTTTTATGCAGCGGATGCCCTTCCAGCTGCAACCCAACTCTAGGAAACACCCATACACTCTTGCATTCACACACATACATTACGGCCAATTTAGCTTATTCAGTTCACCTATTTTGCTTGTCTTTGGACTGTGGGGGAAAACGGAGCACCCGGAGGAAACCCACGTGAACATGGGGAAATGCCACAGAAATGCCAACTGACCCAGCCGGGGCTCAAACCAGCGACTTTCTTGCTGTGAGGCGATCGTGCTACCCACTGCGCCACTGTGACGCCTGCTCATTGAGCAGACTACTGTTTTCACTGTGTTTCAGAAAATGGTCTTCGTTCACACTTTACCACATAAAACACTGATATGCAACCATACAGACTAACACTAACCAAAACCCTAACCTTAACCCTAATGATAATGGTGATATGAGAGGAGCTTGACAAATCAGGGAATAGAACAGACAGCCTGATTTTACGAGGAAACATAACTATTTTATGTTTTGTCAGTTTAGTTTACACTAACAGTTCATATTTTACTGCTCCTCCTTTGTTATTTAGTTCAGTTCAATGCTTTTTTTTGGTTCAGTTCTTTTTGTTTTCATTATTATTTGATTGATTTGTTGTTTTCCTGTCTTCTGCTTTGGCCTTTTAACTATAAATCCCACCTACCCCAGCTGTGTTTACGCCAAAAACCACAAATCCAAATGTGATATTTATTTTAACAACAGTTAAAATAGTAAATAATAACTATGGACTATTGAATCAGCAATGACAATTACCCAATTCACCTTTAGCGCATTTCTTTGGACTGTGGGAGAAACCAGAGCACCTGGAGGAAACCCATGCAAACAGACCACAGGGAGAATATGCAAACTCCACACAGAAATGCCAACTGGCCCAGCCGGGACTCAAACCAGAAACCTCCTTGCTGTGAGGCAACAGTGCTAACCACTGAGTGACCATGCCGCCCTATTTAAATAACAATTTCATTACATTTTTTTCTTCATATTACTCAAAACAGGTTATGGAAGCTGTGATATGCAGTAGTTCCTATCAGTATTTCAATTAATATACAGCAACAGCATTCAGTTCATGCATCCTTGCAGAATAAAAGCAAAAACCTACTTTAAAAAATAAATGATCAGCTTATTGTGGTCTACAATTGTCATTTATTTTCATTTTGTTGTTTGGAAGCTTAACATAATTACAGTTCTCTGGAATCTGTGCTCACAGAGCTCTGTATAAATCTCTACAGATTTCAGCAGAAAAAGCTCTGCATGTCCTCTGCCTCTTGACTACAATTTACAATTTCAACTTTTTTGCTTTGATGATGCTTTCAGCTACCTAGGAGTGTAGTACTCTCAGCCTCTTTTATTAGATTTTACCAGATTTGAAAATTTCAGTGCAAGTCAGTGCAAGAAATGCACACACACACAAAAAAGTATGGTCTGCAGATTCTCGGTTATGAGCAAGATATTTTCATATGAAAGCCAAACCCCCATCTGCCATTTTATTATGAACTTCAACATGTATTTCTCTCTCACTGTTAATTAACCTTTATTGACTTCCTGTTAGGTATTAAATTCCTGCTTTATCTCCTGACATTTAAATGACACATATAAAGTCAATGCGAAGTGTTGGATGAAGCTCCACACACACAAACGACAGCTGCTGATGGCTTAGTCCATCTATCCCTTTGTCAACTCTCGAGGGGCTATTAGACACGGGGTCTTTAATGACTGATTTCAGCGATAAATCCGCTTGAGGTGTTGTAGAGCGAACAGAGGACAGTTTTGTGCAACTTAACGGTATTACTGTGTTCCTACTGTCTGTCAAGATTTCAATAGACGCAAATTGAATCTTGCTGATAAATCTGTAAAAAGTAGGGTATGATTCTAGTTACGGTTGCACAATGTTGAAAAAAATCTAATGTTGCAGTGTTTTTTTAATTTGCGATATATATTGCGATATGAATAAAATTTTACCAGATGACTTAATGTCTCTACTTGGAAAGAATTTATCATTTTAGATCGATTGGGATGATTCTGAAGTGGGAGTGCATCTCCATAAAATCTAATAAACAATTTATAAACCTTTTGGGCTCCCCCGACACATTTTCGTTGTGGTTTGTGCTTTTTGCAGTGCGTTTCTGTATTTGCATGTGTTGTGAGTATTTTCATGCATATATAACAGATACATACTGTTTTATCTTACCCATATCTAACAGTATTCAAGTACAGTAACTAAATTATAAAAAATAAAAGTAATTCAATATTAGTAATCGTAGTTAAGGTCACAAATGTTACAATTTCTTAAATCTGAATACTTTAAAAAATCATTATCCAATCCCAAGCACAAAAACACATGCAACTGTTAAATTATAATACAAACTCAACATTGCATATACTCGTTATGTGACTATTGCGAATGATCACATTGCAATACCGGTGCTACAGTATATGATGATATATTGTGCAGCCCTAATTCTGGTTGCGTTTACAGTTGGAGAAATACATTGAGGAAAAAAAGGCATAAATACAATTCTACTGCAAAACTATAATTTTCATAATAAATGGAGATAAAAGAACACAAAATATGTATTATGCTTTTTGTTTATTTATTATTACTGTGTTATTAAAATACCATAGAATTATAAATATTTTTTCTTTTTGATGATGAAACTGCTTCACAGATTTTAACCCTTATTGAAACTAACGAATAACATTTAGAGGGCCTTAAATGATATATTTTTTAGTACTATTAAAATATTTTATTATATTTTACAAGTTATTATGAATCATGCTGGCATGTTTTTTATTCTTTATTATATTGTTTTTGTGTGATTTTCTTTTTATTTATTTATTTATTTATTTATTTTATTAATTAATAAAATTATTATATATATTTATTTATTTATTTATTTATTTATTTAGTATGTATGCCTTATGTCTTGACGCTACTGCTCCAATTTAATTGCCCCTGGTGGGATTAATAAAGATGCTAATCTTCTGGGGTAGTTCACCCAGAAATGAAAATTCTGTCATCATTTACTCATCCTCTACTTTTCCAAACCAATTTTAGTATTGTTTCTTTGTTGAACAAAGAAAGATATACAATTTTTTTTTAAAGCAATCACTTTTTGCTTCTACTATTGTTCTCAGTGGCTTTTTAAAAACATTCTTCAGAAGAATGCGTTTTGTGTTTAAAAGAAGTAGGCTTAGTATCTTTATTCATGAGGTGTCGCCACAGCGGAATAACCTGCCAACTTATCCAACATATGTTTTATACAGCGGATACCTTTCCAGCTGCAACCCAGTACTGGGAAACATCCATACACATTCATTCACACACATACACTATGGCCAATTTAATTTAGTTTAATTCACCTAAAGCACATGTCTTTGGACTGTAGAGGAAACCGGAGCACCCGAAGGAAACCCACACCAACTCGGGGAGAACATCCAAACTCCACACTGACATGCCAACATACCCAGCCAAGACTCAAACCAGCGACCTTCTTGCTGTGAGGCCCACTGAGCCACCATGTCACCTTCAAAAGAAGCATTCAATTATGAAACATTTAGAACCACTTGAGTATGAGTGCACATTTTCAGTTTGGGTGAATATGCCTTTGGATAGTGGATTTATCACTAAAACCAGTGGTTAAAGACTCTTTTGTTTGTTTTTTGTTTTGCATTCTGAAAGGTTATATGGTCAGCAGGGTAGCATCTGTCTTTTCGAAACTCATAAATTCTCTTTAGGAGAAGGAATTGCCTGTGTTGGTCTCTGTAGTCTCCAGTGATCTGAACACTAAGAGCAAAAATACCGAAGCAGTCTGCGATGGCATGATTCACACGTGCCCTCTTGATGAAGCAGAAAAGAAAGAGAGCAGCAGGGATATAATATTGGTTATGCAGATGAACCCAGCACACACCACGGCATTGTGGGGAATAATTTGCCAAGTTTCTTTGGGGTTGTTTATGTTTAGTGGTAGGTGGTGAGGGGGATGAGGGCAATTGAGAACCCCATGTGGGAAGGTTGGGTAGGCAGCCAGATATTAGCTTAAGCCCCACGGGGCAGCGTCGTGCTAGTGCTGATATGCTCCCATGGGTTCATAGGTTTCAGGGGCTCGGCCGGGTGACTGATTAGCTAGTGATAGCAGGCCTTTACCAGGTCACTAGTTCCCTTCCAGCCACTGTGTGCATGGCTCATTGCTCCCTGAAATGTTAAGCCAATAAGGCATAAAATGAGAGGGCTATTTCTGACGAAGTCAAGATATGATGAGCGACTATCAGAAAAGCTCTATCGTTTCCATGGTTAGTGAAAGCAGTGCATTTGCTGACATCAAAAGATTAGCTTGCTTACAGGAACAGCTAAGTGAATGTCTGCTGAAGACTTTAATTGAATGAAAATAGTAAATAAACAACAATTAATGGGAAAGAAGACTGGAAGTGCAAGATCAAGGGCAAATCAAAGCGTTATGGTGCATCATCAGGTGGTTTCGAGGTTTTTTTGTACTCAAGTGGGTAGTATTATTTTGATGAAATCATGCGATGCACACAGAATAATTGCTCGGAGGGAAAATGCTAAGCAATTACTCATTGTTATTTGGATCTAGGAGGGTTTCTGTCTTTAGACTGCTGTTGTAAGGACATCTTGTTTGCTTGCCCTCATGTCGTCCAAACCCTAATTCGCTTTCTTCAGAAACAAGCAAATATAGATCTGATCATACCAATATGTTCTAGCAAATAAGGTACTGATTATTTGAATTATAAATGTAAAAATAACTACAGGATATTGGCGATTAGACCAGTGGATGATATTGTTTTGTTTACTATACTGTAAGTGCATGGTGCAGTTTTATTGTTGTTGTATATTTTAAAGCTCCTAGAAGCTGTATGGATTGTGAGTATCGGTCTATATTTTTATCATTCGTTAAAAAAAAAGTTGAAAAATGAATGATTTTTTATTAGCTCTACTTTTTATAGTTTTGCTGTAAATTCTTCTATTATTTAATATTTTAAATGAATTTTGAATTATAATTTTATCTTTTATTTAATTTTTTTATTCAGTTATTATTATAATTTTGTTTTACTCATTTTAAATGTATATTTTTAAATATATGCACAGATTTAGATATACTTTTAATCTGTTTTATCTTTAGTACATTTAGCACCTCACCTCATAGAAAAACAAATGACCAATATCGTTGATTAAATAAATTCCTGACACCCCAAAAGCATGAAAATGAAAATGTATGCAGGGCAGCATGGTGGCTCATTGTTTAGCACTGTCACCTCACAGCAAGAAGGTCACTGGTTTGAGTCCCGGCTGGGCCAATTGACATTTCTGTGTGGCTGTCCAAAGACATTCACTATAGGTGAATTAGATTACCTAAATTGGCTGTAGTGTATGAGTAAATGTCTAAATGTGAGAGTATATTGGTGTTTCCCAATACTGGGTTGCGGCTGGAAGAGCATCCGCTGCTTAAAATATATACCGTAAAAGTTGGCGGTTCATTCTGCTGTGGTGACCCCTGATAAATAAGGGACTAAGACAAAAGAAAATGAATGCATGAAAAATGTATGCACAAAAGGTCGACTAGGCAGTTACATTGCCAATTGAAGGGCTATACTGTATAATATTTACCTTAAACTCTCTGAAACAAACAACATTGCAACTAAATTTGAAGGAGTTCTCATATAGGGACAGAAGGAGAGAAAACAACAGCTGTGATAAGAAAAGTATAAAATTATTCTGTAAGTATGAGGGAGGATTTGCATCCATTTAAAAACCATCAGTTTTAGTGGAAATGCATTTATTCATTTGAAAATGCGAGTTGATTTTTTTTTTCATCTCTGAATATAGCAAATATTTATAGTGGTTTTGCATTACTCATCCTGCACTCATTGGGTGCTAAAAGCATTGGTCTGAAATGTGATTGCTAATATTCCAAGGTAAGACAGAAGCTGAACCTCCTCGCTCTTCATTTCAATAGCAAATTAGACTTTTTCATTTCCTCTGTCTGTTTTCTGAGAGGTATTTTTGTTCCATGGCTCCACAGAGATCCATTAATGCACAAAACAGGTTCTCCATCAAATGCTCCACAATCCTAGCTGACAACTGAATAGCCCTGCATTCCCTCATTGCTGGATTTTTTTTCTTCTTTATTCTCCTGTAATCCTCAACTCGCTCTTTCTTCTGCCTGATTTATTTTTTTTATTCTTATTACCACCCACTCTCGTTTTATCACCCACCATCTCATTCGGCTGATTACATTCAAAATTTAATCTGTAGCTGTTTTCTCAGGTGTTGCGGTCAACGTGTCGACAACAACATTTTTTAGCTCTATTTTCAGGATGACCTGCTCACAGAGCCAATTAAGAAAGTGACTTTCTTTTTTATGCTGAAAATTTTTTGTGTTCTTTTATTTGCAGAACATCCGTTGTCAAGGCGGCAAAAAAAATGACAACATCATAAATTTATAGGGAAGATACAGATGGATTATTTAAATTAGATGATAATTTTAGCAGTCAAAGTGAACCCCACAGTGCAGAGTAATTCTTCATAGTTTTTTTTAGCTCTAGGAGTGTTTATATTCTTAGAGAAAGTGAAACTTTTGTCTGAAACTGCTGTTACAAGGCCATGTGAGGTCATGTGTGCAAATGTTAAATGGATTCTTCACCCGGAAGTAGAAATTCTGCCAGCATTTGCCCTCATTTTGTTCTAAACACTGATTTTTGGAAGAAACAGGAGTTTTATTTTAGTATTATTTATATAATATTGTAGAATGTGTTTACATTTTAAATTAGCCATTGATTTTACATTTTCAGCTTCCACTTTACTGACTTTGATATGTGATTGTATGATTTTCATAAGTATTTAATTTGCTCTATTATTTCTTTTTTTTAGTTTTTAACATTAGTTTCAGTAATTATAGATCTACTATTTTATATCAGTCAGTTGCCTTTTCTAATTATTTCTTTCTTTATTTCTGTATTATATTTATTATATATTTTTTAGATAAATAATGCAATTAATTTATTTTAAGTCTTGTTTCAGCTTTATTAATTGTATGTTTATTAGTTGTAGTTTTGTTATTTTGATTAAACAAAAGCATAAATAATCATTACAAGAAAAAAAATTTAAAGAAGTATGAAGAACATTTTCTAGAAGCCACTTTTTTCACTATAAAGCCTTTTGTTTGGTGGAAATGTTTCATGGATGTTAAAGTCCACATGAACTGTACATTGCTGTAACTATAATTTCAACTTGTTGAGGTACGTCCAACTAAAACAGAATATTGTATAGGGACTGGACTTTTTTTGCACATTATTTCCTCATAGTGAACTAATGGTAATCAACAGAGGACTGCCACTTTAACAGCAGAGGCAACTGATGGCAACAGATTTGATTGAAGATTACCAAAACAAACCTTTTTTTCCACTGGATTAACACTGTAAAGCCCACTTTTGCAGAAATCGCTTTTAACAATTAAAAAAAATGCAGGCAACTGTTTTGATTTATTTATTTTTTTCAAAACCACATTTACATGATTAATGGGTCCTATTGTAAAAAAAAAAAGATTGTTGTGTAATTATTATATAGGAGATGTACTGCTATTGGGCTGAGTAAGTGAATAACCCTGCAAATGAATGCTTAAAGGCTTTGTATACCTGTTTAGACAAAGTGAGTACAAATAGAGAAATTCTGCTCACAACTAGGCCCACGGTTGCAATATTACAACATTTCCCTAAAAACTTACTAAAAAAAAGTATTTATTTTCTACATCAGAGGCCTACTAAAACAATATCTAAAACAATATCTAAGAGGTAAAAAAAATTTGCTTACAGGGTTAACCTGCATGGATTAATTGTTCACCTAAAGCACAGGTTAAGTCCTTCAGTTTTGTTTGAAACCTACAGGTAAATGTGTTGAAGCAGGTTTGGAACTAAACTATGCAGAGCTGCGACCCTCTTGGAACTAGATTTGACACCTGTGACCTAAGAATAACAATGTGCGCTAGCAAAACAAACATTGTAAATTTATTTCAGACTATAAAGGTTCTTCAGTTGTAGTAGTGTATAATTAATGTTTAATTTGATGCCAACAACGCCAAAAGTCTTGATGTTTAAAGAATGCCCACAAATGGCCCTGCCTAAATTCAAGTGTCTAGGGTGCCATCTTAAAGTTTCAGTTATTTTATTTTCAAATACCATCCAACCCAATACTTCACCACACCAGTGACAATTAACCACGTCCAGTCTCCCAGTGAGCTGAATCCCAAGAACAGGCCGGTTCCTCTAATGGACAGTAATGTTTGTCTGTGCACACTATGGCTTCAGGAATGATGGCTGTTTAGAAAACAATAATGCAGCCACGTTTGCCCTGAGCATTTCTGTGTAGCTTCTAATGGTGATGGATTGCACTTACTGTCTATTGAACCTTTCATTGAGGAATCCGTGGCACTTTATATTGTCTCAGGGTAACTAACTTCAAAAAGGGCCACCTACATTATTCGCCTACACAGATGACTCAGTTACAAACAGTGGTGCATTGCTGCCATTTGGTTGCCACAGTGCTAATTCTGCCTGACTTCTCCAGATAATTAAAGAGCAGTTATTTTGAGATTAGATTTGTGGCAGATTAGTATTTTATCTGGAACCATTTTTTTCCCTATAATACTCTTGTCCTAATTTGAAATATCTTGTAAGGTCATTAGCATCTAAATGTATTGAATTAATAGTGTCATATGTGAGTTGTCATATTCACACCGATCACTTTAATGCTGACAAATGACTTGTCCATAAAATCATAACCATGAATGAATATTCTTTCCATTCTCTTTGGGCGTGAAAAATAGTTAAGTATCTTTCCAATATGCCTTTTTTCCCTCTGATGGCACGAACTACAAATGGCTTTAATAACCTCTCTGAGACTGTACTACTGTTTTTCAATGGCAGGCACGGTAGCAGCTGGAGCATCTCATATGTTGCCAGACTTTTATGCGCAATTAATGGTCTTCAGTTCCTGTGCTGTAGGGGGTCAGCATTACTCATACAGGCTAATAGCTACTGTACATGATACTATACGTGAATAGAAACATTACTGAGACAAAATGACACCATCAGGTGAAATATTCACAATACCGAAATGTTCCCAGACAAGCATCAGCAGGGAAACAGATCATTAGATCATTAAATGCATATAAACATGTCTATTTTACTCTTACCGGAGAGGTAGAATGAAGGAGATGCTATGGCATTTCGATACATATGCATTGATTTTTAAATTCTATTAAATATTACATTGTTATTGCATACAGTACATATTTTTAAATGATTGAAAATATTGCTTTGTTGAATGTTAATGAATTTGTGCACCAAATCAAGGGAAATGTAATTTTTTCTGCATTAAAGGTGCAGTAGATAATCTGCCAAAATGCTAACCAGTTAGCATAATATCTTTAAAACACAGTCCCACCCCTGCCGTCCAAAACCACACCTCCTGAAACACGAACGCTCACATTCAAAATGACAGTAGACAACTCACTAGATCATGTCATTCACCAGTTAGAAAGCTTTATACAGTAGTAATTTATAATACTACAGTTCTGAACAAAAAACTGAATTATATCTAGCATGTTTTCAGTTGTCTAGCAAGCAAAACTTATATATTTCATATATTTCATGCATGCAAGGACTGCTGGTATCTCTCATGTGCTTTGTCCTACAGCACATGTATGCTCATAGTGCCTAGCTGGCAGTATGAGGCACCGTGTAGGATTCAAATAAAACATCGCTTAACAACACATACATAAAACACGTGCATATACAGCTATAAATTACTCGCATATACACCTATACTATTGGATTTTCAAAACAACAAATATGAAACTTGCGCATATACATATAAACTTGACGCATGCATACACCCACATAAACACGCACATACATATAATCTCCATCCTCGCACAAACGCTCACATTAACACAAGCACATACATATAAACTTGCTGCATGCAAACACACCTGTACAAATGCGCATACATAAACTCGATCCTCGCAGAAACCCCCGCATTAACACGCACATACAAACTCGCTTCATGCAAACACACCTATACACACTCGCATATACATATAAACTTTATCATTGCATATGCACCTATAAACTCTCACAATCACCTACTGCACTTTTAATTCTGCTATTAAATCATTGTTTTAAGTTGAGATACAAATAGAAAATAAAACATACAAATATGCGATATTAAAGATCACAACAGGTCTGTTTTCAAAGATGTATCAGATATTATTAAAAATCTGTTTTGCTGCAGAATAACATTTTAATTATTTCTCACTGATTTGAGACATGAATAATGTGATTGCTTTGTGATAGAAAAATATATGTTGATCCTGTGCACATAGTAAATATTTTAAAAAAAGTAAATGAACATTTCCACAATTTTTTGCAATGCTTCTTGGTATTGTAGTTCATTTCCCATATTAAAGCAATTGAGTACATTTGTATATAAATTATTATTATTTGCTTTGTCCAACATGTGACTTTAGTTAAAATACTATAAACAAGCATATGCTGTCATTTCTGTACACTTTTGATTGGTGCTGCATTAGTTTGGGTGGGACTTTCATACAGTATGAGAAAGGGCAGATTCATCGTCTATATTTTTTACAATCTACAGGCCCAACAGTCTTCTGAATTACATCAGTTTTACTATCTGCTTCTATTCCACACTGTCTCATAGAAGTTGTTCTCAGTCGATTCCTTCTTAGTTCCCCATAGAGGCTCATATGTCAGGTTATGTGTGCTTTGCCTTGTAACTGTAATGCAGTGAAACAGGAAAAACAAGGCCCAATCACACTCAATCTCCCCCAGTTTGGTCTGCGGAGGCCTGATTGGAAATTGGAGCTCTCCATGATACTGAAATAGAAACGTCTTGTGGGTTTGCAACATAAAAACACCTTATTTTTAGGTTCCAACACCGCTGACAGTGCACCCCCCTTTCCCTTCATGTACTTAGCTTTTTTGTGTGTGTTTTTTTCAGAAGCTGGTACCAGGGGTTCGGTTAAGATATAAATTAATAATTGTGTACATGGAAAATTAATAGCTAATTAAGTCACTGTCAGCCTGATGATCTCACACAGAGAGTGGCTCGCTGTTACAGAAAATAGACGCCTCGCTTGAGTGAGACGGTACCTAACAGAGGCGGAAATGAAAAGGGGGAAGGCAGAGCGTTTACGGTATGGCCTCTAGGTACTGCCATAAATAAGTGCAATCATTAATACGGAACTGCATGCTTCAGACCGTGACATTTACTTGTTGTCTAGAGCTCGGCGTAATAATTGTTCATTTAAATCTGATTAAGACAAATCGATAATGTACCCTGCAACCACATAAACAGTCAATAGAAGGGTGAATAATGGGTTGAGACAGACTTGGTGCGTTTATATGCAGTGGCGTCCCTACAGGTACGAGAAATACTCAAACTTCTTTAGCTTTCCAGTGTAACGTAATTTCTATTGCTTTGCTTACACAACAGTCAAATGGTTTTCTGCATAAAATGGAAAATCTTTTATGTGCTTTGGTCATTTATTTGGAGGGCCTGGAATGTTTTAAAAAGGGTTCAGCTGTTTTTAAAAATGAAACCAATATCATCTGTGGAAACTAAAAAATGTATTTTGTGATAATGGTGATATCATGTGCTTTAATATTTTAGTCATGTGTGAGTATTTGACTACCAAAATAACAGTTGTGTGTTATAGGACTGCTATTGCTTGCAAAATAAAAATCATGTTTTTTTTTTTTTTTTTTTTTTTTTTTACAAAATCAAGAAGTTATATCTAAGTTATACAGTTTCTCATACAAATAATCATAATAGTAATAATAATAAAATAGAACATGCTATTGGTCAGTCTCAAGGCAGTGACAGGCAATTTTGCCTATATTATAATTCCACCTATATTAGGCCCCAAGAATGTGTAAAATGAATGATTTAAGTTCTAATAATAATAATAATAATAATAATAATAATAATAATAAGGTGGTCTGGGGTACGGTTCACGCAAACTCTGGTCCGGTTCACTTCTGTTATGAATGCAATCGTACCAAATAGAGCAAATGAACAAACTATCGTTTTCATACCGTTTTCATACCGTTCATTCATTCGTGTGTGTGTGTCTGTGTATCACGTACTGTACCTTGCTGACAAGCAGGACTCAGCCAGGGCAAACACAATGATAATGTCTGCTTGTCTCCTCCAAAAACAGCTTTTGCAGACATCGCGTGATGTTCTGAACGTTTACAATATTTTTGGGGTAGATAGATGCGAGTCGCTTTCTGTATGTTCAAACCCAAAAGGTTTAGGAAAAGCAGAACGACCGCGATGTACAGAGTGTGGACGTTTTTACATTTTGCCGTTTTTATTCATGTCTGTCACCTAGCAACAGCAGTACATACAACAGCTGCTCGATGACGCAAGCGTACCGGGGTTTAGCAGAAAAAAAGACAGTGTAAATACACACCAACCGAGAAGGTGACAAGGGGGGGTGCAATCGAACTTGGGTACGGTCTAGGCAATTGAACTAAGTGTGAAAGCACCCTCAGGCAGACTTGGGTACGATTCTTGGGTGTGCACTCGAATTCAGAAGACACATTCACACTAGCTAAACGTACCGTAATCTGACATCAAAGGAACCCAGGTGCAGACCAAAAGTGCTAGTGTGAAAGCACCCTTGAACAGTACCATTGAACAGTACTTGTTCTGGCCTCTGAATTTGCCTTTCAGTCAGGTCTGTTCAAACCATCACTGAATTAAACATACAAAAATGCGTCTGTTTACTGAAATTAAATATTTACTGCATGTTTAATACCATATTTTCTAAGTGCCTGATATATTGGTATACATTGGATAAACTTTTCCTTTAGACTCTAGTCTGTGTTTATATGTGAGGCAATGAGTGTATTTGTTGCTGTCTCTCTGACCTTTTAGCATAAGACTCATCCGTCATGGTCGAGCTCCATCAGCTCACACCTTCCCAGCCAAGTTGTCTTTACCCTTGTAACCTCAGGCAACTTTGTGTTCCAGACCTCAACCTCAAACTCCTTTGCTGTCTGCTTCATTATTCAGCATTTTCTTGCTATTCTCCACAGAGCCTTCTGCCTAGCCACAAGATATAGCTGTGACAGTAAAATCAATATGGCTGTGGATGATAGTAAATGTGCATATACATGGCATCATACAACACACACCCACACACGCCACCCAGAGGAACAGTGCAATGGCCCTTGTGCAAAGATGAAACTGTCTCATACCACATTAAGTTCATGGTTTGTATATTTATGGACCTTCAGGCATAGTTGGGAATTGAAAGATTTGGCTCTGACACTTGCTCCAGCTATTGACCGTACAATTTGCTTGCCACTACTTATCCATGAGCATCAGTCATGGGCTGCTAAATTTGTCAATAGCATGGATTTCAAAGAAGTTGACACCACGAATGGTTCATTTTAAGCTTTAAGTCATCAGTTTTGTGCCTGTCTTCTTATATGCTGTAACATCTTGAACATGCTGTAGACAATCCACGTTTTTAGAATTATAGTGTTAAATACATTTTTAATGTGGATGTTCTACGTTCTATCTATCTATCTATCTATCTATCTATCTATCTATCTATCTATCTATCTATCTATCTATCTATCTATCTATCTGTCTATCTGTCTATCTGTCTATCTGTCTATCTGTCTGTCTGTCTGTCTGTCTGTCTGTCTGTCTGTCTGTCATTTCATTTTAAAAAAAACAAACAAACAAAAATATTACAAACCACATTGATCTACACACACTAACCAAATTCTGGCTTGTTGTAACACAATGTTGGGTCAAATATGGCAAACCCAATGTTGGGTTATTTTTATTCAATTTAAATTACACTTTTAACCCAACAATTGGGTTTGTCCGTATTTGACCCAATATACGGCTATGACAGCCCATTTCATCCATCCATTATCATCTATCAGTCTGTCTGTCTATGTGTCTATGTGTACCTCATCCATCCATCCATCTATCTATCCTTCCATCTATCCATCCATCCATCCTTCCTTCCTTCCTTCCTTCCTTCCTTCATTCCTTCTCACCTTCCTTTCTTCCATCCATCCATCTATCCATCTATCCATCCACTCATCCATCCACTCATCCATACATACATCCATCCATCGATATGAATTATTTTACAAATAGTTAGAAAAGGGGCTAATTTGCACAAATGCATTCATTTGCAAGAAACATCAGATTTTATCAGACGTGTCCCCAAACCTTACCCTTAACCCCACCCCTCATTGGGTGATAAACAATTGATAGTAAAATGTACAAATAAGATCATACAAATTAATGTGAATTAGCCACTTCATCAAAAAATTTGACCCAACATTCGGTTATGACAACCTATTTTTTATCTACCAATTATCATTGTCTGTCTGTCTGTTTGTTTGTTTTATATTTTACCCCATCCATCCATCCATCCATCCATCCATCCATCCATCCATCCATCCATCCATCCATCCCAGAATCATTGTTTAATTTAAAAACCTGTAAATCCCCAAACCTTAAACCTTAACCCTACCCCTCATCGAGGGATGAACAATTGGTGCTAAAATGTACACACACGATCAAATAAATTAATGTGAGTTAGCCACTTCATCAAAAAAAATAAAATAAATAAACTATGAACCACATTGATCTACACACACAAACCAAATGCTGGCTTGTTGTAACCCAATGTTGAGTCCATCCATCCAACGTTGGGTCCATCCATCCATCCATCCATCCATCCATCCATCCATCCATCCATCCATCCATCCATCCATCCATCCATCCATCCATCCATCCATCAAACATCGTTTTTTAATTTAGTTTAGTTTTGGTGAAACTAGTTTAGATTGGATTGTTTTAGACTATACTCATACCTTGTGAGTACAACAGCTATTTATGGATGACTGTAACATGTGCCACCTGCTGCTGCACTTGTACGTGTAAGTCTAAGACACACTCGCACCATCATTTAACCTGATTTGAATCTGGTCCTTGTATCATTCAGATTCTCAGCAGGGAAACTATCTCTTAAATCATTAGGACGGTGTATAAAATAGCATGGTTTACCCCCTAACAGCTTTGCTAATTACTCTTGGCTGCAAGACAGCATCTTCAGCTTAAACTTTTAGCCTGTTTTGGTCTTAAGCAAGTGTGATGTGAATGTAAAACAGATTTCTGTTTGGGCCTTCGTTAAAAGTAGCCTATTTGTTCGCTTTCTGTTAATGCATGTTTTTCATCGCTCAGTCGCTGTCTCCCACTCTACCTGTTCCTTTTTGAAAGATGTATTTTTATAAAAACCATTATGCTGGATTTGTAGGCACAAAGACTGCTCATGTATTTGTTTACTAGCTCATGTAATTACCCATTTCAGGTTTCACTCTTACAAAAGAGACGAGGTGTTTCTCTCTCAGGTGAGAGAGAAGAGTGGTAGTAAACTAATCACATCGGCTTTGAGGCCCATAAAGCTTGTGACATTTTGCAAAGTTGTTTTATATGTACAAAAGAGCCCAGTAATAAATGTGTGTATGTTTTTTTGAGCCTGTGGTATGGGCTTGTGTATATACACACTTATGTTGAGAAGTTTGGGGTCAGTAAATTGTTCTTAATTCTTGTATTCATAATCAAATTGAACAGAAGTTGCAGCAAAGAGATTTCAGGTTTATAAAATGTTACAAATAACAATTATATGATGCATATTTCTCATCTAAAAAATCCTGTTTCCAATATACAGTATGTGTATATATATGTATATATATATGTATATATATATATATATATATATATATATATATATATATATATATATATATATATATATATATATATATATATATATATATATATATATATATATATATATATATGTATGTATGTATGTATGTATGTATGTATATGTGTGTGTATATATATATATATATATATATATATATATATATATATATATATATATATATATATATATATATATATATATATATATATGTGTGTGTGTGTGTGTGTGTGTGTGTGTGTGTGTGTGTGTGTGTGTGTGTGTGTGTGTGTGTGTGTGTGTATGTGTAAATAAGTAGTTGTTTATGTAAGAAAATCAGACATTAGTACAACATTCATTCATTTTCTTTTTGGCTTTAGTCCCTTTCAGCTGCAGGGATACCCTTCCAGCCACAACCCAACACTGGGAAACAGAACATTCAAGAAAATATTTAGCTAAATCTGTAGCCTTGGTGACACATACAATTCTGAACTTTGAGCCGACAAAAGGACATAACAGCATATATACAGGCACCACAAAATTTGTGTGAGACCCATTATGAAGCAAAACAACCAATCTATGTTAGAGACTGAACATTTGTTAATTTTCCTTCAGCTTAGTCTCTATTTCAGAGCTCGCCACAGTGGAATAAACCACCAATTGTCCTGGCATATGTTTTACACAGTAGATGCCCTTCCAGCTGCAACCTAGTACTGGGAAACACCTATATACACACACACACTCATACACTACGGCTAATATAGTTTTTTGAATTCACTTAAAGCGCATGTCTTTGGACTTGTGGGGGAAGCTGGAGCACCCGGAGGAAACCCACACAAGCACAGGGAAAACATGCAAACTCCACACAGAAATGCCAACTGGCCCAGATGGAACCCGAACCAGACACCAGACAACCACAACAGTGCTAACCACTGCGCTACCGTGCCGCAGACTGAACATTACTTTTAAAAATTATAATAGATTTGACAGTTTTGGCAAAACAATCATGGGCACATTCACATCAGTCTGAAGTGTGAGCTGTCATTTAAACATAAATTTTCATTTTTGGGTGCATGCGCATAAGAACACAAATAGACATTGGAAGTGTATATAACCCTAAACTTGTGTATAGTTCATAATTCACTTCAGAAAAACACAAAACAGGCATAATTTATTTAACATAAAGTCCAAGGTTTTAATTTTCATTCAACATATTGCACTGTCCTCCAGACACTGTCACTCTCAGTCTTTGAGGCTTGCATGCCAATTCACTATTCATGTTTAAGACTGACCGCCTTGTCTCTCACTTTATTTTTTTTAAGCCCCACTTATGCAATATTCATATCAGTCTTTCCTCATGAATAATGGATTATTTTGTAGCATTCATCCTGTTAAACAGCAGACCTGCGATTGCCTCGCACGACCTTCTTTATCGTTTTCCTTGGCAGAGATGGTCTGGGAGGAGGTTGGCCTGAGGATGCATAAATGAAGAATGGAGCACGGCCTCTTAAGACATTACTCTGCGGATATATGCTCTTAATGGAACAGCATAATTCAAGGCGGCACGCTGAACGTCTTGCAAACATGCAATGCGGAGAGTAATCCACTGCCATGGGTGTAATGTACTGTGTAGCTAATAAACAGCATTGCCAGTCTCTAATTAAAAAGAAAGCTTGGAATGAACATTCTGCCACAATTTTCTTCACCGTCTCACTTAGTGCTCACGCCAAAGTGATTTTTATTTATTTTTGCCTGAGATCAAAGGACTGCTTCTTTAATGCGACCTGATGGGCTCGAGGTCCGCTGCCTTGCCAGGAAGTGAGGTCATTGGCCGGGAATCCAATGCGGTTGTTTAGAAATATGATTTTGTCGGCACATAGCTATGGATTACTGAAAGAAAATTGCATTATGTGTGATATAGTGCCCATAAGTCAGTGTGTGCTTTTTCTGCGTTTTGCGCTGGGCGTCGTTATGAATAACTTAGGCGAATTTGATGTGGGAAAACAAATAGTGGCAAAAACAGCCAGACAAGAAATAAAATCCAATAAATAAAACAGCATGAGGAGTCTGCTGAAATCTTGGTGCAATGAGGACCTGGATGCTCTCACTTCTGTTTAAAAACACAAAGCCATTGCCATTCTGTTGTTTTTTCCCCCTCAAGATATAAGGGCTAACTTTTTTTTTCTTTCTTTTCTGATTCAGTATCATGCTGTCAAGCTATTTTTGGTGTATTTAACTTGCTGTTGAGATTACATTGAAAGTTTATCTTAGCAGACTGTATTCTGCTTTAGTTAATAATTATATGTGCTGTAAGTGCTACAGTACATACGGTAGACACATGTCTTTCTTAGTGAATTAATCAAATTTTTCAAAACTATTCAGATTGAAATAAGTGACTCGCCTTTTGAATTAATAATACGTATTACTTAGTTTTGACTGATACAAAAATGGCTGTCATTCTGAATGAAACATCAAATCACTCAAGTGATTTAAAAATTAAGGAGAAAAAAAAAAAACAACTTAGGGCATTTCTCATAAAGAGTGTCCTGGCCAAGCTTCATCCATTGGTCCTTACCCATGATGGCCTCCTAATAATTCCACTCCACTGATTTGGCTTTATCCTTTTCTTGCAACCTTTAGCTGGTGTGTCATTGAATCCTTCACTCGATCAGAAGGACAACTGATTCAAACATCACAGAGCAAAACTCATAAATGACTTCATAAATGAGTTGACTTGGTTTTTGGCTGAATCGTTACATAAAATTATTAAAAATATTACGAAGTGCAACAATAGACTTGTGTCATGAAGTCATTGAATCGTTCACTCAATTGCCACCTTTAGCTGGTGTGTCATTGAATCCTTCACTCAAATGATTCGTTCAGATTGACAACTGATTCAAACATCACAGAGCAAAAATGACTTCATAAATGAGTTGACTTGGTTTTTGACTGGATCATTACATAAAATGAATCAAAATATTACGAAGTGCAACAATAGACTGGTGTCATGAAGTCATTGAATTATTCACTCAAACAATTTATTCTAAAATACATATTAATTCAGGAATTATAATAATACACTGATATGACAATGTAGTCATTTGTTGCGTTGTCTCAAAGTGGATGTTAATGAGTGTGTGCATTTAATCCTATTATATATAATACGACTTAATAATGAGTACAGACTGCTACTCAAATGTATTGGTAGAGTTATTTTCCTTCTCTTCCGAATGTAAAGAACTGTTTTCCCCCCTTTTCAGTTACAGTATAATGCTGTCATGCTATTTCAAACGTATTAAATTCTCTACTTTATATGCTACTGAAAACACCTCTGAAGTTTATCTCAGCAGACTGTAATTGCCGGTTATGGGTTGAGCATATAGATTCTGAAGGATTAACTTCACTGCAAAGAAGGTACAGATAAGCATGAGGTGAAAGGTAATCCCCTCACCGAAAGCTGTGTAAACCATTTGTGCCAAGGGACATCACAATGCTATAAAGCTTTGAGCTTTTTGAAAGGATATTTTCTTTCCCCCCTCTTTGTGCTATCGTTCCATCAGTTCCTCCCCACAGAAATTCGCTAGACTGAAGCTGTTCGTGCAACTTTGTTTGGACTGGTGATGGCCAAGAGTCTGCTGGCTCTCTCTGGAGTGTTTGTCAGACTAATTTGCGCGCCAACAAAGTTCTCTTGCAACCTCTGTATATCATTCCAACTCTCACTTTGTGGCCAAGCTGACTGACCTCACATCACGCTGTGAGCTATAGATAGAATCACCAGCTCAATCTGATCTATTTTGGTTCTGTGTCTCTTAGGGATATACTCGATTACGGCTCATTCTAGGCCCAAACGGTCTATGTAAATTCTAGTTTTGGCTTGAATCAACACTCCTGTGGATTGTTCACTAGCTGCCTAATGCATATTTAATTGTAAAAAAAGACTTGTATGAACTGTCAAGGTAACACGGTGGCGCAGTGGGTAGCACGTTCACCAATAAAACGTTCACCATGTTCAGCAATAAAATCGCTGGTTCGAGCCTCGGCTGGGTCAGTTGGCATTTCTGTGTGGAGTTTGCATGTTCTCCCCTTGTTTGCATGTTCACCTCCGGGTGCTCCGGTTTCCCCCACAAGTCCAAAGACATGTGGTACAGGTGAATTGGGTAGGCTAAATTGTCCGTAGTGTATGAGTGTGTATGGATGTTTCCCAGTGATTGGTTGCAGCTGGAAGGGCATCTGCTGCGTAAAACATATGCTGGATAAGTTGGGTGGTTCATTCCACTGTGGGGACCCCGGATTAATAAAGGGACTAAGCCGAAAAGAAAATTAACGAATTAATGAACTGTCAAGCTGTAATCGGATTGGCTGTTTTTTTTTTTATTATATTTTGGTCACAGAGTAAGGTGACTGAGTGAGTATTTAAGTTAATTGTTCAGATGATTCTTTAAAAAATACTGAGTCATTCATGAACAAAACAAATGAGCATGTGAGTGAGTGAATAAATCAACTGATTTGTTGAAAAACACTGGTTCTTTCAGTAGCAAACCAATAGAATTACTGGGTTATTAAATCAATTCATTAACTCTTTCACATGTACGATCACATTGGTTTTATCAGCCTTGGCTGGTCCCTGAAGCGTATGATCACACACCGGTGTAATTAGAACATACAGAGCACACGTCATCAACTTCTAAAATTCAAATCTGACTGCATGCGCTGAGCCAAAGAAAGAGGTGTGCAGCGATTGTCATAAATCACAATTAATACGTGCTTTCAAACAAATAACATTTATTTTAGGTTTCAAACATTCAAATACACATGACTACAAGCAAAACATACCATTTAGGTTTGTAAAATACATGTGGATGCCTACGGAAACAGCAATAATAATTATTTTTAATTAATTATTAGGCAATGCTTGGTTGCTTTGTTCATGTAAGATACACACTGTTTATGTTACTAAACTATTTTCTCAGACAAGTTGCTTACCTTTATGTATTTCTGAAGAAAATTATGAATAAACATGATGTAAATCCAGCAGCTCTGATATTTACTGCAGTTGCTGTTGCTAGAAGGGATAGCACAAATGTCATTCAACCGCACTAGACAAGACAGTGTGCCAACGTGAAGATGCTGGACTTTAGCGCTGTGAACGGGTGTAGTAACGAGCAAACAAAGAAAACAAAGCACAAAGGCAGAACATTTCATAGGTAAGATTTCGTTTTTTGTTTTTGTATGTTATGAATTTTTGTGCCAAACAAGTAACGTTATTGATGATAATACAGTCACTTTCTGCACTGACCATAAGGCAAAGTAGCACCAACTTGCACTAAATACTAGGCTTATGCTAGTATTGTTAAATTAAATAAGCAAACAATGCAAAAGAAATATGACATCAAGATGCTGCGGTGCCAGAAACTTGTATTAATGTCGGCTAAGTGAACGAGTCACTCATAACAGAGATTCATTCACAAATGACTCGCTCCCTCCGTTAGTATGAGAATTGAAAGCAGGAGAGGGGGTTTCAGGATACGGATGAGATCAAATTTATCAGGGAGGGTGGATAGTACATTTCCATACACACAAACACACGCTATTTGTCAGGAATGCCTGTGCGGTCACTGATCCATCCATGTAGAAAAGTGATGTAAAATTATAATTTTCGTAATTAATAAAAAATATTTCCATTCCACTGGGAAAACTCCCAATCAGAGATATATGTGTGTATATCTCTGGCTCTAGATGGCCACAGTCCTTCACTGCAGCTTGGTCCCGCATTCATTTCAAAGGAGCTCTACCCTGTACTAAAATGGCGGCTCTATTGACGCATTCCTTCCAATAGACAACAACAGGGTAGGCAACATCTAATGTACTGTAAATATCTATGATATACTTGACGCGTCCCCATGGGGACTTTGGAACACAATGAATTCATTCTAATGGGACCGTTCTAAGTAATGGTTACAAAACAAACTCACGCAGGAGGGTCAGATGGAGTATTAAAACTCACACGGGTTAATCAAATGAATTCAGATTACATTCATTCAAAACCACAAGATTCGTTATGTCCTAAAAAAACGTATCTGCAGTGAGTCATTAAATCAGTCAGCTGATTTAATTTATATAACACATTTCTACAAAAGAGCTGGTTTAAAACACTTATTCATTCACCATCAAAACAATTGACAGAGAAGAATTTTGGAATTCTATAATGTATTGTTTCAATAAACTAACAACAAAAATGACTGACAAAGTGACTGAATAATTCATTTAGCTGATTTTTTTCAAACATTCATTCAAAAGCAAAACAAGTGAATCAGTAAGATCGGTTTCATTCAAATTCTCATTCCAGCAACAAAACAAGCATCCAAGTAAGTAATTGAATAATTCAAACTAATTTTGTTCAGAAACAATGCATTATTTGGGAAAAACTCCTACATTGCCTTGCTGGGATACACACATCAGTTAATCAACTTTGTCTTAAGCTGGATTTATACTTTCGCCTGGTGCCGCATTGCACACCTCCGCTGACTGCACGCACACCTCGCGAAATGGACAAGGCTTTCATACTTGACGCGTTCACCGTTGTGATATTCTTTAAATGACAGAGGGCAGTCAAAAGAAACTGACTGTAAAGTCACACGGATAAACAGAGAAGTAGAAAGTTTCCGTAAATACTTCATATCATTATTATCATTCAATATTTTTAAACTACTTATTTTTATTGTTTTTATAAATTATTTTAAAGATTATAAGTATTTTTATAACCGTTTAAGATTTTTTTTAATCAAACTTTGATGCATCACTTGCTTTTGTTCATATCTCGGACAGTTTTAACTATTAAAGTTTATTAAAATATGAATGACAACAGAACATGGTTTGCTCTACAAATATGTTTTTTTTTTATTGTGGCAAGAATAAAAGCAAAAAAAAAAAACCACACTTACTAAAAAATAAAAATTTTTTTTAGATTTAGCCCGCTCCACAATTCACATATTTTTGCCTGGCTAGTTTCTGTCATATACTTATGCTAAAAGGGCAGTAATGGTCCAACATTCCTGACCATTATCACCAATAAAGCCCAGAAAAACAGGGCTTCAGTATATTGTAAACCGATAGGTTCAAATATTCCTCTCCAGTTTTAAATAAATAATTTTTTTCTCAATTATAGTTTTGTACTATTAAATTGTTTTCAGTTCAAAATTGTAACATATACATCAGTGTAAAACCTGTGAATGGTGGAAAAACGTATTTCTGTAATTGCATACCTGGGTCTCCACTTTTGCCATGGCCTTTTTTGGCTTTAACAAACAAATCCCTCAGGTTTTTCCAAACATTTTTAACACCAACTTTCTTCCTTTCCCACTGCTGTTGCAATTTTTTGCCAAGAATTATTGATCATCTGGTTATCTCTGTGATCACGAATCATAAAGATGTCTGTACAGTCATACCTGTTTCAGACTAAATCTCTTCAAAGTGTTTCATATTCAACTCAAATCAAACGCGGCGCCGCACGCACTGTTCGGTCGAGTCAAAAATAAAAAAAACACCGCCGGCCGAAATCATGTCGCGCGAACCTACGCAAAACTCCACGATGACGTCAAATTCGCAACATGCACTCAAGCGAACTAGCGGACGCGTCGAGTATAAACCAGGCTTTAGTGTTAAACGCTTTTCATTGGCAGATCAGAAATAGACAAAATCTGTGACAATACATGTTTAAACGATAGTTCTTAAATGTAAGTCAATATCTGACTTCGTATTTGCTAAACAGTTCATAATTTGTATCGATTAAAGTTTGATTATGTTCAAAATTCAAAATGAAATGTCTCATCACAAAATGAGTAAAAGTCCTGGCAGCAATCACACTTCTGTAACACAACATGACATGCTTCCACATACAGCATTACTCATTCGCTTTAAATCTGAACACTCAACAGTTCTTCACAGCTTCCAAGTCTTTCTTCTGTCAGGGGGCCAATTGCCTTGTAGACACTTCATGCATAGAAAACAACACAAAGACAGCTCACATATGTGTCACAGCACAAACGCTGGAAGATGTCAACAGCTGGCATGATGCACAGAAACAAGCACACTAGCCATCAAAGACAATTGCTTACATCCAGTTGTAGAGGTAGTGGAAAAAAAGGCAGACTGAGCACTTTTGATACCCCATGGTCATGTCTCATTACAACGATTGTACACCGATACACCTCAGCATGGTCCAGTTAAGAGCAATGCGTGATTTATTTCACACACTGTTAGACTTGCCTGGTCAAAAGGACTGAAGCCACTACTAATGGTTTAATGCTGTGTGACTAACATATCTGATGAGCTGTCTCAATGGAAAGTGGTGTTACTATGGGAATGTGACTGCCAAGGCTTACACTTGGCGAAGGCAGATGTTTTTTTGTATATAAAATTGCAAGGGCACATAGAGATTGGGGTTTGGAGAACATTCATCAAAATAAAACCTCTTCATCTGGCACTGTCTACATAAGACCTTGTTTCCTGCTCAAGACCTCCGTGTTTTCACAATGGCATATTTTATGATTAGGCAAGCGAAGACAGAAACAAAGTGCCTTTTGTTTATGGGAAGGACTACCTGTTGCAAGCATTGAAGTCTCTGGGGGGAAACATGTCTACGAGCATTGATTTTGTGATTGATCGATATATTGTGCTTGACGCAACACTGACACAGTTTGACAAATCTATCTAGAGGTGAGAAAAAGGCTCTTTGGATGACAACAAAAACAGATAGTTTTATTGGAAATGTTTTTTTGTGACTAATAGCTAAAGTTATTGATTTGTATATCTTTACAAGGAAATGCAAAAGATCTGTAATGCACTACTGTTTTTATTGGGCATTTCTGAAATAAATACAAACATTTGATATAATTGTTTGGATTTAATATAGCATTGAAATATTTTGGAATAAATAACACACACACATTTGTATACATGGTTTAGGAGGAATCTCCATAGGTCTCCATAGGCAAGCTGAATTTTAAACGGTAATAAAAAACAACTTATTATATGTCTTACCCTACCCCTAAACCAAACCCTCACAGGAAACCTATGGCAACATTTGAATTGTGGTCAAAAGCCTTTTGGTTTATGAGAACACAAGACATGTCCTTGTAAACTATCATAATGCAGTACAAATCATATCATGTCATTATACAGTTTTGTGTCTTTATAAACCACATAAACACAAATGAGTTATTCTTCTACTCACCCTCAGCATATTAAGTAACTTTTTTTTCTGTAGAATATTGCAGAAACTAATATTTTGATTATAAATAATAACTGTGGTTATTTTGAGATTTATGAAATTAACATCAGCAGATATAGGCTCTTTGAAAACCTAAGGGTGCTTTCACAACTAGACGCGAACCTGGCTTCATTTGGCATAGGTGAATCCAGCAATCGCGCTCAGATCCGTGCCAAAACAGTCACACCGAGATTGCCTGAATTAGGTAGTTTCGACTTGATTGAAACGAACTCTTGAGCGGATCGATTGAAATGAGAAAGCAATGCGATCCAATGAATTAACAAACCAGCTGTATCACAGTGTATTATGGATATGTAATAGACATATGGCTAGGCTATATGAAGAAAGAATTATGAGTAGGGCAGGATGTCATCCTACCGGTAAATATGCGTTTCATGACAAATACGAAAATGAAAGTATTCTGAGCTATTAACGAGAGCTGTTTGTCTGTTAGGAAAATTGACCGAAGCTGATTTATATTTGGTGACAATGTCTATGGGTGTCACTATTCAAAATTAAAGCGCAGCTTTTCACTTATTTTCACTTACGCCATAAATTAAAATAAGAATGCATGACAGCTGAGTGGGACTGTAGAAAAAAAAAACTGTGAAACTCTGATCAATGTAGCGAGGGTTTACGTGCACGTGACTTGTTTTAGCTATTTTAGTCCATTTAGAAGCTTTGCCATGTGAAAGAACAAAACAATCGATCTACAGGTGTTAAAGCACCCTAAATGAAGCAAGGAAGGAAGGTAGGAAGAGAAAGGAAGGGAAGTGAAAACAAAATTAATACCTGTGGCTCTTGACTATACATTGTAGTCTTATCCAGCAATATTAATTTTATTTAGTCTGTTTATGACTTTTTTTTAATCTTAAAGTTCTAATATGAAGTGACTTGTATTTTATGAGTACCAAGAACACCAGTTTCAGCTAAAACTTCTTTAATATTCTACTAAAGTGCAAAAAAGTAAAAAAAAAAAAAAAAAAAAAAAAACATTAATAAATAAATAAGGAGGAGAAAAAAAGAAATCTATAATAGCCTGAGGGTGAGTAAATTTACAGCAACTTTTAATTGTTGGGCAACTTTAAGTTTGAAGTAGACAAAAAAGTAAAAAATATCAAAATCAATCAATAAATAAATGTTGTAATATCACACCCAATGATGCGTTTTTTTTAAACCAGTGGACAAATCCTGACCCCTCTTATCACCCACAGGCTTAAGTCAACAAAAGATCAACAGAAGCCATCTAAACGGCTATTATCTGTGGCCAGCAGTGTAACACCTTGAAGTAACACCTTTAACTTTCACCTCCATTTTAGGAACTGTCACCCATTATGAGGTGTTCCGTTACATGTATTTGTGGTACATTTTGATTGCCTGTTTGCTTTCAGTCAGTGTGAATTACACATCATATTGCTACTCCATTATTACTGCATACAAAAACCTGTATGTGAGGCAGCATTATGAGGTTGTTGCATTATACAATTCTTGATATCCTTGACAACTTTTATTAGTCAGTTATTTAAAAGATCGGTTCAGTAAATGATAGAAAATGCTGACAGCTTCTACTCATATATGATATGTTCTGTTAGTGGGTACTTTTTTTAAAATAAGTAATTGCTTCTTAACTACTAAAAACTTTAAAAGAAGCCAGTGTTTCTCAGTCATTTACTGAACCAATTTGTTTAATAACTTACTCATAAATGTGGACAAGAATAGCACCTCACCTTTGTCGCATACAGTACTAATAATAGAGTGAACAATATTTATCATTTTGTTCAAAGGATTGATTTAAAAATTAAACACCATGGTTGTGTGTTGTTTAGAGACTCAAGGGTAGAGAGAGAGAGAGAGAGAGAGAGAGAGAGAGAGAGAGAGAGAGAGAGAGAAACATTCGAGATTTTTTTTTAAATGAAAATTTTTCTAAGGCTCCTGAACGTTCACTATTTAACTTTAATGGTGAGGATTTTGTTCTTTTCATTGCTCTTAAAGGGAAATAACTGAACATGAACATAGGAGCCTGAAGATTTGCTCATTTTATAAGAATAAATCAGACAGCACTTTGAGACATCTGAACTCATATACACACAGTTCCATGAAAGAGTATTCACATCCCTTTAACTTGTCCACATTTTTTTCATGTTACAGCCACAAATAAAAACTGATTTTTGTGATTTGGTGTGATAGACTAACACAAACTGGGAAATCATTATGAAGTAGGAAAATGATAAAGGTTTTTCGAATGATTTTACAAATAAAAGTCTAAAAAAGAAGTGTGGCATGCATTAGTATTCAGCACCATTTACTCTGATTTCCCTAAATAAATCCAGTCTAACCAAATCTAAAATATAAAAGCTATATACGTTTGCATTGCATTATAATTCACATTTTATTTTTAGTTTTTTTTAGGAAAATATGTGGTAGCCTATGGCTTAAGGTCACATATAATTTACAATAATGTGTTGATTGCATTATTGTAATAATGTGTTATATTATAATATGCTGGAATAGTATCTTAGTCACTTAAAGCATTTCTATCTGCATTTTATTTTGTTATGGCAATAGTTATGGCAATAGTTAGACATATTTGTTCATTAGTTATTGCTAATACAGCATATTATGACAACTACAACTACAACTAACACAAGCAACATTTAGTTTAACCTAATTATCATGATTATTGTCAACACCAGAATAGAGCGACACTAATAACTCAAAAACATTGCTTACATGCATTTCCACAAAAGAAACTTTTATTTGTGTGATATTATAAAGGTAATACTGATGTCTGCAGAGCAAAAATAGACATAAACTCATAACATTGTATCTAAAATATCAGTTGTTGAATTGTTGTATAAAAGCAACAGCACAATAATTGTGCAGATTTTCGTAACAATAGACCCATTTGAGCGATGTAAACAATAACAATATTCCTAAGATAATTCCTGTTTTACATATTTAATATCCATAGCTTCCAAGAATCCTAAAAGATCAAATTTATTAATAATGTTATGGTAGATGTTTTAACATTAAGATATGATTGACTTTCCTATTGTTACAGTTATAGTATGCATGAATAGATAACATGACAACATGCAGGAAATGTTCATGAGCCAATCACAACATCACATTGAAATAGCCTATAGCAGTTCTGCTTGTGTGATGTTTTGTAAACAGACAACTACTATGACAGACCCTTTAAAAAAGCTTCATTTGTCACCATGGATGATGTTCAGCCCTCGTACAATTCTTAAAACCATCCAGACTGTAGTTCTTCTGAGTTTATACTTTTGCAAATGCTGGAAAGTAAACAATCATGGGCCTATTGAAAGAATAACACTGATGATGGAAAGGAAATAAGAACGCGAGGACAATTTGAAGCATCAGGACTTTTCTTGTATACAGGAGATAATACATTATGTGTGTTTATTTGTGTTTACCTTGTGTTTCCTGGCTGGAAAGTCTTTAAATGTGTAAATATAGTATATTTGTTTATTCAAAAGCACACTGCTTTCTGCTTTCCTTGTGGTTTTATGCACATTGTGCTCTGGGTGTGCAGTGTGTACTTCCAACAAAGAAAAACACGCAAGATATTCTCTCTCATCATTTTTCCTGTAAATATTGTTCAGCCACAAAACAATCATAACCCTTAGAATAGTTTTATTATGCTTCCCAAACATACGCTGTACTTTCTGCTCCCAGAGGCCCCGTACACAAGTTATTCTTTTTGTGTGTCATATTTATGTCATATTTTTACAATCTTTCCCCAGTTAGGGGACAAATATAGACCACCCTGCTATGCTTTATGCAGATAGTTCTGGTTTGGAAGTCTGCTTATACCAAAGTAAATACTTTGAGGGTGGTTAATTTATGATTATTAAAAAATCAGTACAGTATATTCCGGTGTTACGGCCCAAAACTCAACACTGGCTCGAACAATAATAACCAAGGTTTGAGCCGAACATATGAAAGACACAGACGACTGAATTAATAAATTGACGTTCCGTCAATACGCTTTAATTCACAGAAATAATAAGCAAAACTTAACAAAACAGAAATCAAAATAGACAGGTAGGGCAGCTAAGGAAAACAGGTCTCTGACTATACTGTTTTAAATGACAGATCTTACCTACAACTCCCGTAAAAGGAATAAAAACAGGTGAGTCTTCCGGGCCACCGCTTACCTTCACTAAACTAAATAAATACCAAAACGTGACTATGAAAAATAATCCACTACCTGCTATGAAAACCAAAGTATCAAAATAAACAAACTAGTTAACAAAATGTTAACAATTACATAATTCTAAAGAGAGCGGCATGTAGATGCATCGCCTGGCATGCGGAGCACCGCCAGCCAGACCGCCTAAGCGCAAGCCACCATCGAACTACTGCGGGAGAGCAAGAGTCAGAGAGAGAGACTGAACCGCCATTGCTGTCAGCATTATATAGTGGGGAATCCCCCGTGACCGTCACGGGCGTCATCCAATCCTAGACAAGCCGGGTAGGAAACTCCTCCTTGAACTCAAGCGCAACAAGCACAAATCCGCAATAAATAATTATGAATTAAATACACACAGACCCCGTAACATCCGGCCAGTCACATAATTCAGTCAATCAATCAATCGACCAACCAACCAACCAACCAACCAACCAACCAACCAACCAACCAACCAACCAACCAGCCAGCCAACCAACCAACCAACCAACCAACCAACCAACCAGCCAATCAATCAACCAACCAACCAACCAACCACAAACTTAATTAACAAAAGCTGGGAATTAGACCGCTTTGCTTACTTGGTAGCATTGTTTTATATATAAACTTAGTAAGCATTTTGAAAATGTTGGGCAAGGCATGATTGCGTGCCGTCCTTTTGTAATGTCAGCCCCACATGAATATTAAATTATGGTGCAATGGCAATGTCCATAAATAGAACAGGCACTGACTGTGCAAATCATTTGGACTGAGTTGTCAAGTGAGATTTTTATACATAGTTTGGACGAAGATGAAAATTTAAAGGAATGTTAGTGAAATATATGGTTTTCTGAAAAACAATAACAGATTTACCTTACTTTGACGTAGGCCAAAAGAGCTATAATTAAATCATAAATAAAAAGAATAGTTCACCCAAAAATGAAAATTACCCCATATTTTACTCACTCTTAAGCCATCCTACGTGTATATGACTTTTTTCTGTCAGTTGAGCCCAGTTGGTATAGTTTTAAATTGTATTCCATACTGTAGAATGATGTTGGATCGTGATTTTTATTTTGAAGCTTCCAAAAGTAAAAGTCAGAATTATTAGCCCCCCTGAATTATTAGCCCCCTGTTTATTTTTTCCACAATTTCTGTTTAACATATTATTTTATTTTATAGATATTTTTTTCAACACATTTCTAAACATAATAGTTTTAATAACTACTTTCTAATAACTGATTTTTCTAATAATAACCAAATTTTTATTCAACATTCTTTAGCTGTAAACAATGTCTCAAAGTAGTGTTTAACATGAATATACAAAATTGGAAATAAAATAAGTGCAATGAAAATAAAAATTGCAGCTGAAAATATATTACAAAATAAACCATAGATGTTTCATTACTAATAGACAGCTCGCAAAAATAACTATCACAGGGTCTGACCAAAGACATTGAAATTTTAATCCATCTGAATGATTTATCAACCAGCAAAGCACAAACAAAATGCTATCCTTTCCTGTGTTCTGAGTGATCGAATTTTCAGTCCTTCAAGTGTCCTAATATAAGGAATAGTGACTGAGGGTATATACGGCGAGCATGGACACAGAACTAGCACTCGTTATACTTTGGTCATTTTTGAGCAAGATAATAACGGTCTAATATAATGAAATAATTGTTGCTAAGCTAAAAGTGCTCCTGCTAGACTCAGAGATTGGCTGAACGGAGAAAGAAAGAAAGAAAGAAAGAGAAAGACACACAGATGGATTCACATAACAGACACCTAGTCTGTGTGAAGATTTGATACACTGTTTTATCAGGAAGTTGATTCACGTTGGAGGATCCAACACTTTCATGGCAATTCATAACTTATTGGTTTAGTAGCTAATCCATATGAATTTGTACGATCTCATTCATACAGTTTTGTACAATTTGTTTATCCCCAATGGCGATTGGGTTTAGGGGTGGGGTTGGGAACCACTCCTCTTTTTAAAAATCGTGCAATTTTGTACGACTGAACTCATATGAATTAACCTCTAAACTGACAAAACGTAAAATAGTTATGTTTCCTTGTGAGCTTAGGCTGGAGGATCAGCACATAAGTGCGTAAAAGAGATGTGTACCTGCAAAAGACATTGTTCAGTTTGAAATGAGTGAGTGAGTTGGGGTGGTGTGTGTGGGGATGTTTTCTGTCTGATGAATAAATATAGCCTGGATACCCATTCATTTCCTATGACAGTCACTTTTGACCGGGAACACCACATGTGTAACAAGGGTGATTAAAACACTCAAAATTAAATGAAAGAGGTGATCATCATATTTATATGTTCAAACGCATAGTGTGGAGGATATCATTAGGACTTGAGGCAATCAGATGTAAAACAATATTTAAGTTGTAAATCGGTCAGATTTGACCCGAACACGACAGGAAGGTTGAAGTGACATTTAAAGGCTTAACTAGGTTAATTAGCTTAACTAGGCAGGTTAGGGTAATTAGGCAAGTTATTGCATAACAATGGTTTGTTCTATAGACTATCGAAAGAAAATAGCTTAAAAGGGTTAAAATTTTGACCCTAAAATGTTTTTTTTTTATTAAAACTGCTTTTATTCTAGCCAAAATAAAAAAAAATAAGAAAAAGAAGAAAAATATTATCAGACACTCCTAAACATCATTCAGATTTTTTATTTCAAAACATGTTGACTGATTTCTCATGCATCTCAAGCCTCTGTTGCTAAATCTAAGTCATATTTTTGCTAGTTACTGAGACTTGAGCTATTGACTAAGTGCAGACTAAATGCAGTTATAACGGTAAGATATAGTGAGAATGAAATGTTTAATGTTTGAATTACTTAATATGTGGATCTCTCAATAGTGTTAAGCAAAAACAATAAATGACGGTAAAGCTGTTAAACTACTTCAAAAATAGACAGTATATGTTATAAACTGCAATAGCGTATTGCTATTCCCAGTACACTGGAAGGGCATCCACTGTGTAAAACATATGCTAGAAAAGTTGGCAGTTTCTTCTGCTGTGGCAACCCCTGATAAATAAGAGACCAAGTCGAAAGAAAATGAATGAATGAATAAATGTTATAAACTGCTTCACTACATAAAAAACATTGTGTGACGTATTTTCAATAAGAGTATGGGGGTTTCAGTTACCTTTTATGTGTAAAATTGGATTCAATGTCTACAAAACTAACATTTTAAATTAAATGTTGTTATTTTATAGATTTTAAATAAATATAATTGAAACAGATAAGAATTGCTTACAGATTACAGATAACAATACTCAACCCTATTATTTATGGATGAAAAATTGCAGAAAGCATTTTACTGTTAAAAACTGAGCACTAGAACTATTGAGGCAGTCATTTTGAGTTTTTAAATGTTATAAGTTAATAACTTAGTTTAAAAAAACAACAACCATATAATGGTAGTACACTGACTTTTCCCAAATATGTGTATAGTTCATTCTAACATTATTTAAACTGCAATATACAGTAATTTTTAAAAATATATCAGTCCTGTTTTTTTTTTTTTAAAAAACCATAATTTTTTAACGACCATAACAGGCATAAACGAATGGCCATATACATTTTTGCATTTGCTACTTTATCTCATTCCTTTGAATATGCATGCATTTGTTGCCCAGCAACTTTCTGACAGCAAAACCATAACTTTGCTTGAGACATGTCTTTTATACTTTCAAACCAACAACCTTCTGCTCCTTGTTTGCTGAAGTATGCACCTTCAGGGGTGGTCTAGTAAGTCGAACAAATTTATAGTCTACAGTTTATTACAAAAAATATATTATTTTTAGGGTAATGGCATCATAATATTACAAAAATTCAATTCACTATTTGAACAGTCAGAATGGCCACTATGGTCATTCTAGTATAGATGTTTGGCAGTTCCAGTCGTTTGTGTTGTTTGTGTTGGTCATCTAAATTATGGTACACAAACTTGGTAATAAGCTGCCAGTACATTTTCTGTTGTTTTATGGATTGCAATCTATATGCTGTATAGATATTTTTAAACTATTTTCCACCCCCGGCTACATACTTTGATGGTGAAATTAACTTTCAAGGTTCAATATCCAATGCTGACCATACAAATATTTCCATAGCTCATGAAGTTTTATATTTTTCCCTTTAAGGCATTATTGTAACTGGTTCTAAAAACAGTCAAAATAATTACATAACTTTTGCTCCCACTACATAATAACAGCCTATTGTGTGTAATTTTCTCTTAAAAATCACACACCCTCATGGCCTACAGTGGTTTATAAACAGGCTGTGACTGATTAGAAGCTTCTCGAGTGAATTTAATGGTGCCTTTCGGAGTCTTAAGGCATCAGATGTGTTTAATGGGTGTTTCGTATTGGGAATAAATCGATGTGACACTACAATAACGTAGTTTCTCCCTAGCATGATGGAATTTGTTCTCTGCTCAAAATAATTCCAGTGGGGGAAAGTGATTGTGTGAAATCTGGGCCAGAGTTCTCCCTTACCAGTGAAAGGATTATCTATCCCTCATCACATCTCTGCTCTCCTAATACCCACAGATCTGCTTTGACACATGGATAATATCACCACTGAAATGGGACCAAATGAGAGTCTGTGCCCCCACCAGTCTTTGTCTGGACTTTGAGTCCTAGCTTGTTTTTTGTGACAGTTTCAATGCATTAAGCATGCATTTAAGACACTTCAGGCAAATGCATGTGTTTTTAATCACTTTTTAATTTAAGATTTTGGGGTTTGGGGCTTTTATATGAAGTGTTTATCAATCAAATGTTAAAGGAAACATCTAAATACACTTTAAAATATTTCTTTCACTTTAAACATTTTATTAATTTGTGTTTGTGGATATCAGTCATACAGTCCCATAGCCAGCCAGGTAAACGCAGTGGTTCTTTTTTTTTTCTCAGAAAGTGGACCTTTCTGCAGTTATTCGCCTCATTTTGTATTTAATTATGAGGTATGAATACTGCATTTTATTGACAATTTTAGCACAATTTTTTGCTGCATTAGCTTGCCGGATGGTCATCATACATTTTTTGATGTACCAAACACCTATCCTAAACATGTAGAACAAATATGTAAAATTAAAACACAAAAAATATTACATTTATATTTCATTAGACATAAAAGAAATTTGTAAAAGTTTCAAATAATAATAATAATAAAAAAAATTGTGATTTAGTGGGCAAATATTTATTGGGCAAATAACTGGTCTGCACATTCAACTTTCCTCAGTCAGAATATGGCCATTTGAATAATAATAAAATAAAATAAAATAAAATAAAATAAAATAAAATAATAATAATGTAGAGCTTCACGATTTTTCTAGTCTCTCTTGTAAACGAGTACATTTGAAAATTCATGGATAACAACACTTGCCAAACTAGTATTAAAATTAACTTTAAGATGGGCCACATTTGGTGCTTCAAACCTTTTATTGGTATTTTTTCTTTCAAGAATAAGGTCCAAGATTTAGAATTAAAAGAATACTTCACTTACGTCAGATTGCAAGTTTTCTCCCACAGCTGGATGTTGGACTCTTGAAAAATAATTGTTTGCCTAGGAAGCCTTTTTGATGGGTTATTTTCACAATTTATGATCATAGCAGTCAAACTAAGACAAATGAGCTCATGTATGGACAAATTCTGAGTAAAACAAAACAAAAAAAAGCTCTGACTCTGACCATTGTCTAATAAAATGAAACAATTTTTAACGCGACTTGGTCCGATGTTCAGATCTTTGTGCAATAGAAATGTTTGCAAACTAATGCATGTTTACATAAATAATGCCTCATTTGCTTATTTACACATAACACTTATGAAAACTTTTAATGCAAAAAAAAAAGAGCCAATCTAATTCAAAACTCATCAACTAGTCAAAAATGTTGATATTTGTTTGTAATCATTTTATACAGTATACAGATGTTAACACTTCAATATGTTTCTTTTGCCGCCGCGCTTGCTGTCACCACGGTGGTAGTAATTGCGCCTGTGCCTTTTGACCGCTGGGTGGCGCTTTAACCATAGATTTTCAGTTTTGCCTTTTTACAATACCAGATGGTACTGTATTTGTACCTTATGTGATATGGTTTGTTCAATTAAAAATATTATTTTGTTTGTTTATTTTGGTTTTCTTAGTAATAAACATGCTTTTACACTATACTGTATGTTTTAGAAAAGATGTCTACTATACATGGTGAGAAGCATAGCCCTAGGCTGCAAAAATTAAGCAAATATAAGAATTAAGTTCTGTAGCCTTTATAGTGCTCTATTAAATTGCATTGGGGTTAAAAGAATGCTCGATTTCTAAATCCTTTAGTTTTATTTAGAATATGAAAATATCTCAAAATATGAATATTTACAGCTACTGTATATTTCTGTTAAAGTTTGCATCCGTCGCTTTGCGCCTGCTGGCGGCATAGTCGCAAACTGCTGTTACACCTAATATTGCCGTGGTGCCACATGCAGCGTTAATGGTCATTTTGAAGTGTCACCCACTGTATGTACTTTATTATTTAGACTATGTGACACTGTTATTTAGACTTTGCTGTAAACCACAAGAATTATTCAACTTTGAACTATATTCCATAAAATAAAAGTTAAGTGTTTATAAAAGTGTTTTTTTAAGCAATGCACCATTAGTGAGCCGAATAAGCTGATAATTTAAAATAAGCTTAATATTCGAAAATGTTCACAGAGTACATTTTCAGGGTCAGCCATTTAACGACTAATAGATTTGTTTACATTAATTTAGCATTAATGTTCTCAACATTGCTGCTAATTATGAATAAGCCAGTCTCACATGACTGACCTTTGTGCAACATTTAAAGGTCTTTTCATGCATCGCTTGGCATATTTATGATTCACATAACATGTTCCGTACATGATGCAGATATCAGCGGCATTCTCCACACCGATTTCCAGCATTACCTTTATGATTAGTTGTGCTTGTATTATTACTTAGGCATGCAAAAAGCTCCCTCCCGAATTTAATGCTTCCGTCAATATCATTAAAATGTATTTCAGCATTCCAATTTGAATTCATTATTCTTGAACCGCTCCACGGCCATGCATGAATTTCCTATTTACTCAGCGTCCATACTTTATGATGACTTTACGACAGGCCTGTGTAAGGAAAGACATTATGAAGAGACAGGTCATGAATGTCGACTGAAAATGGATTCGCCATTGCGTACCAGACACTAAATGTACAAACGGAGAGCGAGAGAGTCTGGATAATTTCTTTGATGTGCTTTCTGTCAACTTACAACCACATATCTTTAGCTTCAGGGCAGTAAAAGCCTTAGTAACATGGTATTAATGCATCTGAAACACAAGCAGTACAGAGAGAGTGAATGAAAGTGCCATTATAAACACCTTTAACTACACATGCATTATACAAACAAATGCATAACATATACTGTTGGCCTGGGTGAAATTTATTTTGAATTTAATGGATTTCTTTTCTTTATAAAATGTGTTGCGGGAACATTTTGAACTCTGACATTTTTTAATGCTATGTGGTAAACGTCATTGAATGGGGAGCTAGAAAATGTGCAAAAGTTATTTATTTATTTATTTATTTTATCATGAAAATTGTATTAGAAAATATGTAATTTCATGTAAGTGTAATATTTGTGACCCTAGAGTCTTATGTTGCACAGGCATATGTTTGTGAGAAACTAAAAATGAATTTTATAAGTAAAAATTATTTATTTTTATTTTATGCAAAAAATTATATTATTATATCATTGAAGCAAATGTATTTATTCAGTTTGCAGGTGTACATAAATCCTAACTTTCATTTTCATGTACATTTTTGATAAATTTTTGTGTTTCAAGGTCACATTTAGATCAAATAAAATGACATTAAATTCAAATAAATAACAAAAAACAAATATAATGAATGAATGAATGAATAATTAATTAATTAATAAATTAATGGACGGACAAATGAATAAATTGATTAATGGATGGGTGACCAGAAAAATGGATAGATGAATGAATGAATGAATGAATGAATGAACGGACAGATAGATAAATTAATTAATGGATGGCCTGACAGAAAAATGAATGAATAAATGAATGAATGGACAGATGGATAAATAAATAAATGGATGGACGGATGGACGTCCAGACGGAAAACTGAATGAATGAATGAATGAATGAATGAATGAATGAATGAATGAATGAACAGATGGATAAATTTATTAATGGATGGGTGGAAGGATGTCCAGACGGAAAAATGAATGGATGAATGCATGGATGGACAGATAAAAACATTTATTAATGGATGGCCGGACAAAAAAATGAATGAATGAATGGACGGATAGATGAACAAATTAATGCATGGGCGGCTGGACAGATGGATTGAAAAATTAATGAATGGACAGACGGACAGATTAATAAATTAATTAATGTACGGACGGCTGGATGAACGGGAAAATGGATGAATGAATTGAATGAATGGATGGACAGATGGATAAATTAATTAATAGATGGACAGATATAAAAATGAATGAATGAATGTACGGATGAAAGGATGGATGGATGGATGGATGATTGGATGGATGGATGAATGGACAGATGGATAAATTAATGGATGTACAGATAGACGAAGGGATGGAAAATAGATGAATGAATAAATGACAACAAAACTAAAATTGCTAAAGATTTAAAATAAAAAACTAAAAACGAATTGAAACTAGATACTATGGTAACACTATAATATCTTTCATTTATTAAATTAAAAAATGATTTAACTCTAATAATCTATATTAATATACATTACAGCATATTAAACTTTGTTAACATTAACAATACATAACATAAATAATAGTTCATAATGCACAGTTTTCTGTCTCAGAATTCTGCCGTTTAATAATGTTTTGATTGATACTGAAACAACCATTAACTTCAATTAATACATTCTACAGTACTTTTTATTGCTACTTTACTACTAGAACAAATGAAGCCTTATTGCAAATGGTTATGCAAGAATACCAACCAATTTCTTCCATTTAAACAAAAATAGCAAAATTTAAACAGGCAAAATTATGCTGGGTTTGCATTTTGACCCAACGCGCATTTATTCACATTCTCTCTGATGACCCATTAAGTGTATTTTTTCTTTATACGTCAGCGCCTTAATACGAAAGCTCTGAGATCAATGGTGTTTATTAGCGCCACAAAGGGCATTTGTACTTTCAGCAATGAACCCCTGAGACCGACTGACAGTGAACAGAGTAATGGCCTCTTCTCACAAACCCCGAACGCTTTTCATTTCCAGCTTACGGCTATTTGCATTGACCTAATGAGCATTACAAATGTAGGGACAGTATTTGCTCACTTTTTGGATGAAGGGATTAGATGTGGGTCTTAAAGGTGAGCCCAACTCATATGCTTCAACAGGAGACACACTTGCTAATGGAGTTCACTTTTCTTTCAAACTCATTACCTTTCTCCAAGGAAAAAAAAAAACAAAAAGGATAATTGCTTAATTAAATGGATGCAGGAAATCAACAGCATAAATAGAGACCCTGACTGGAACATTACTGATGGCGTCCTACCCTCACTTGTCGACATTTTTCTAAGCGAAGCTGTGTAGAGATTTCATTTTGATTGAAGGAGGGTGTCGAGTGTGTGTAGATGCAATTTGCTTGGCTTGTGCGATGCTGAAGTAGAAACATAGCTGTCTTGCTGAGCTTTCGATTCATCTTGAATTATGAAGATTTTTATACATGAATGTGGTTTGCTATTTGTGATCACAATAATGACAGGAGGTAAGAAATTAATTGGCTGGTGTTGTATCATATTTGATCATCAGGCATTAATGGGTGGCTGCATATTGTTAATGACAGTTTAGTTTTATGTGAGAGAAGACAGTTGTTTTTGTATGTATGTATGTATGTATGTATGTATGTATGTATGTATTTATTTATTTATTTAGGCCTACTTATTTGTATGCATGTTTGTACTTTAGGTTTAGTTGTCTTTTCTTTAAATTTACTTCTCCTCATTTCACTTAACAAGTTTACAAGTTTACAATGATAATAAATCTTAACAAATTTTTAATGATTAATGAAGGAATTATAATGCTTTGTTTCATTGTTTCATGTTCATTTAAAAGTAGCAGAGTCTTAACAGCTACTGTATATTTCTATCAGTTCGAATCCCGTCCCTTTGTGCCCCCTGGCGGCATAGTCGCAAACTGTGAATATTAAAAAAAACAACATTCTTCCTCCTTTAGTGTGGCAGCGAAACAAGGCACGGTGGTAATGCTCATTTTAAAGTGTCACCCACTGTATGTATGTATGCATGTATGTGCATTGTAAAAAATATCCGTAAATTGAGTTTTTCCATATTTCGTGATTCATGTTTGTTTGTTTTTTCTTCACTTATGTAGGCTTTTGAATTGCTTTATGGGGCCTTGGTATTTCCTCCAACAACTTTTAACCTTAAAAAACATTTTAATAGTTTTAAGTGATATAGTATCTGGGTTGGTATATATTATGCTTCAAAACCTGGTAATAAGCTGCCAGAACATTTTCTGTTACAGACTTTACAGACTTATTTCTCTATATATTATTTCTTAAACAATATCTTTTCTCAAACTACTAAAATATCAATAAACATCAAAAGTCGACAGAGCACAGATCAACATCCCATAATGCAATTCACAACCTTAAATAAACAGAAAACACAAAATACGGACACTGTTAATTAACAGATCATTTTTACATTGTATGTATGTAAGTGTATATTTATTTATTTATTTATTTATTTATTTATTTATTTATACATTCTTAAGTGTAAACATGCACTACAAGTCAATAAGTGGTTTTATATGCCCTTTTTAAAGTATTATGCTTATCAAGGTAGGCATTTATGTGATCAAAATTATGAAACTATTCTAAAATTTGATAGAATTTCATAATATACAGAAAATTGTTTTTATTATTATTATTATTATTATTATTATTATTACATTTTTATTTAGAATTTTAAGTGTATTTAATGATCAATTATTTATTGTCTATGCAGTGTTTTTTGCGCTATTTGTTTGTTTAAATGATCTGGAAATTTGTAATGTAATTGTGCCACAACATTCAAAAGAACAACATTTGTTTGAATTACAGTAGAAATCGTTAGGAACAAGCAATGGTGGGTGCAAAAATATTTGTGAGTGTTTGATTAGCATTACTTTTTCTTGCAGTACAGTTTGGTGCCAAATTGGGTATTATTGGCACAACTAAGCACTGTAATTAAACCTGTAATTGCACCTTTAAAATGTTAAGCATTTGCTTATGTTGTAACGTTAGTGATTTCCCTTGGGTGAGACCTTGACAGTGATCTAAACCTGACCTTATAGACCTAATTAATCTCATTTCCAATTTATCTCATTGCTGTGCTTTAGAGAAACACCTCTAGTGTCTGTCTATGGGAATTTAGCTGAAACCGAAGAAAGGATTGAAACAGGGACAGAAAGACAGGCAGTATGCGAGAAAGCTGTTCCAAACCTGTATAAATGTATTTCTAATCTGAAAAAAATAGAAATGTATTTCGTTTATGTGGGTGACCATGACAGTATGTGATCCTCATTGAATTTCACAGTGTTGTAATGTAGTAATGTGTGTGTATTCATCAATTTATTCATTTGTGCATTCATTCATATATGTTTTTGTGTTCAGCTTACTAAAATACAAACTCAGGAAAACAGATACAACAGTAAATCAGGACAAAATTGTCATATCCAAAGTTTGTTGTTGTTGTTTTTGACAAAACAGTAGAAAACAATGACTGTTTTCAAACTGGTTTCCAGTACATTTTTTAGCTTGAGCCCCTGTCTTGGGCTGATCAAATTATTAAATCAAAACAAATAATGTTTTGATAGCATTTGGGGTATTTTAACATACAAATTACAAATTTTCTCTTTAAAATCTGGTTCAACATATTGAATAAAGCTCTGGTTTGTTTCATCATTTTTTTTTCCAGTTTGTTCATAAATGATTTCATTGTTTGACTTTAGACCTATTAATTACTTGGAGAGGAACAGAAAAAACATGTACTGTGGGCCACAAAGACATTAAAAATTAATATTCACAACAAAAGACTAAAAGCCATTCAAGATAAATTGTAACAAAGATATTTAGCTTTCTCCTCTGCCTTTTATTAAACATAATTTTTTAAAGTCAATATTAGCTTTCATCATGGTTGATTAATTCAACCCAGCAATTGTTTTTGATAACTTCTACAGTGAGTTATTCAGTCATGGTTACAGGCAACATTTACCCTGTCAATTAAATGTTTCGCTTTGCCAGGAACAAAATACATGAAGGCTACCTCAGTTTTGCAGGCAGTTTGGCTGGAAGCCATTCCCCTATTATCTGACTGACAGTCTGAAGATTGATTACAACACAGCCTCTTTTTATTATTTGAGTGACACATGCTAAGTTAACCCTTTAGCTGTATTCATCACTGTCATTCAAATGCATTAACTTCACAATGATTGCCTTCTGCTGAGCGAATGTGAAACAATGTGTCAGTGTCTGACTGAAGGCCTACTATTTATCACACTAGATCATATTTTTCGGAGTCCTACAGTATAAAGCCACCCAAATTAAATCTCTTGACAGTTTTTCTTCTTCTACAGTGTATGCACATTTTTGCGTTTTCAAGTTAAAGTATACAGTTAGCTTTTAAGTACTTTGTGCATATATAAATTGTATTATTTTAATTTGTTTCTCTGTTTGGTGGCTCTGTGTTTACCTATGGTTTAGTCTTCTCTCTCAAAATTTGTTGACTGATATTGAGATATATATGTATAGCCCCTCTGGTTCAACACCCACCCACCTGCTCAGAGCGGGGCTCAAACCAGCAATTTCAGCTTGGGAGACCATTTTCTAGCATCTGTTGCTCCTGAGATCAGGGGAATGAGATTTACCCTCACAGCACTCACCAGCTGTCCTCCGATACATTCACCCCCGCTAAATCTCCGGCAATCCGGGTCACGGCACCAATGTAACCCCTCCAGTCTTTAGCCTTCTCATTAGAGCATCCACCTCCCATTCTGGAATCTCCAGTTTGAACCTCACTTAGAGCATGCGGTTGAGAGTCAGACCAAAGGGGTTATATTGGTACAATTATACATGTTATATATGCTATTTTATTTTTATATTATTTTATTTTGTATATATTATTTTCAAGCAGGTTTTAGCCTTTATACTAGGCAGTCTAAATTTCCAGAGCTTACAGTCACGGTGCAGTCCAGATACGAACATAGACTTCATATTTGAGTTTAGATATGCTGGCACAATAAGTATAATCTAGAAGTACACAATTAATTGGCCTTTTATGCTTGTGAACTGAGTGAGAAGACTAAATGCTACAATTATCACTCATTTCAGTCAACCTTACATTTATGTTGACAAATAGCCAATTAGCACGTTGTTACTGTATATGCAACCCCAAATCAGAAAAAGTTAGGACAGTATGAAAGCTCAAAAAACAAAAAAGAAAGTAGTGATTTCTAAATTTAACTAACATGAACAAAAACTGCAATGACACATTGTTTATTGTTGTATATGTTAGTAAATGCATTAATTAATACAACCTTATTTTAAAGTGTTACATTATTAATATTTTATGCCATGTCAAAGCTGAATGTACAATGATTTTTTCATGTGACTACATTGCATTCAAGGTACACATTTTTAATCAATTCATGCATTCCCTTGCAATCTTACCCATGACCTTGACATTTCACACACAATGTTATAACTACAGCGTGCATAGTATAGTATCAAACATAAAACTGGTTTTATAGTGGCTCAAAAATATGTCGAAATTTAACATAACTGGGCAGAAAATGTTCTGTCTGTCCTGTACTATATCTTCACGAAGATTACTTTATCATTTGGACAGCCTAAACTAATTAATTTTCACAAGCTCAGCCTTCTCCAACCCTCTGGCATACAGTAATCTGTATATTATGAAACACATCTGCGTTGGTCACTTTCAGCATGAGTCAAACTCCCACCCCATGAAAAGGACTTTCTTTCTTTCTTTCTTTTTATCTTTCGTCCTTTCTTTTGTCTTTGTTCTTTCTTCCTTCTTTTCTTTCTTTCTTTCTTTCTTTCTTTCTTTCTTTCTTTCTTTCTTTCTTTCTTTCTTTCTTTCTTTCTTTCTTTCTTCTTTCTTTCTTTCTTTCTTTCCTTTTGCAAGTTTCATTGCATCTGTCATTTAGCATAGTAAGATCTGGGGTCACTGTAATTACCCCCAAGGATATTGATTCCTTAAAGCTTATCACACACTCAAAGATAGCTGGTTGATTTGGCCATCTTTTTTTAATGCAGGTGAGAGACAGTGTGTCAAATGCTGTTTGACAAAGATTTGATTCTTCTGACAGCTTATAAAAGCTCCGCTTTGCAGAACAAAAGAATCCAGGCTCATGAAAAAATACTTGCCTGTGGCAATATTTTCACAAAACTGATATTGCATTGCTTTCTTGAATGTTTTGTTGAAAGTAAAATGGTCCAGGTATGGTATCAAAAATGTATTCATTCTTTCTTAAAAACAGATGAACATTACTGTGGCAACATTTTTATCAAGCTATTTCATGTGCATATTAGAATACTTTAGAAATAAAGTGGCTGATGAATGCCTAAAGTGATTCTTAAATTTGACACAACATTTAGAGGGATAGTTCATCCAACATTGAAAATTACCTTATCATTTACTCTACCACCTATAGTTTTAAACCTTTATTAGTTTTTTCTTTATGTTGAACACAAAATAGATATTTTGAAGAATGCTAGTTGTTAAGACTCATTGACTTCCGTAGTAGCAAAAAAATACTATGGATGTCAATGGGTCTCAACAACCAGCGTTCTTCAGAATATCATATTTTGTGTTCAACAGAAGAAAGAAACTCAAATAGGCATTGAATAAGTGAATGGTGAGCAAATGATGACAGAATAATTTTTGGGGGGTGAATTATCCCTTTAATCTTACCCTAACCAATAGTCATAAAAAAGCTACTTTGGAAAAGCCACAATTACAGTATGATGCAAATCTTTGGTTTCAAAACTTGTACTGTGGTGAAATGTTTTAAGATGATAATGTATTTTTAATTGATTGGTAATCTGCACTGCAATCATCATTTTTATTAAAATAAAACATTTTACTGGTATTTTACTGCCTCTAGTGTTTATTAAATTTAAAATGAAAAGGATGTAGCATTTCAGTATTTGCTTAATAAATTCTGGACTATTGCTGTGATGGTATAATATGAACTAGAAAATGAGATTGTGTATGTTTACATTACAATGATGTACCAACGCAGTCTCTGCCACCATTTGATTTAGTGGCTAATTTGTATCGATTGTATGATCTAATTCATACAATTTAGTACGATTTGCTCATCACCCAATGACTGTTGGGTTTAAAGGTGGTGTTGGGTGCCAAGCCTCCTTTTTAAAATCGTACGTTTTTATACAACTGAATTTTTAATGAATTCGTACAAGTTTTTGGGAAAGTTTTTGATACAAACAAAAAATTGTCAAAACAACCCACTATCCATTAAAATCTCCAAAATGTTGTGTTAAGCATGCCAGGCCAGTAGTTGAAGATTTCACTTTATGAAATATCCCGTTGTTGTTTTAGTTGGCAGTATACTTAATTTGCATGACTTTGTTTTCACAAAATGTTGTTTATTGCAGTTTACACAGAGATAAAATGTATCATTTTCAAAACTGTGCAAATGTGCATTGAAAATTGGGTGGTTTTAGCCAAGCCCAAGATGTATAGAAAGTATTCTTTTAAAAAAAAATCATATGTAAATGTCCATGTCCCAAAATAGCAATTACCTATTTCTTTATAAAAAAACAAACATATTATAACTTTAAAACATCTTATTTATCCTGTCTTTCCAAGCCCAGAAGCATTCTCAGAATCTCAATCTGAGCACGCACACTCATTAGTTAGCATGTTTTACACCCAGCTTAAAATAAATGCCAATGAATGTAAAATGGATCTTTATATTAAAATTTCCCACATCATACTGCAACTTGCAGTATCTGAGATGTTCTTCTATTTTAAGATAGAAACATCTTACTCTCCACTACCAGAGCAAACATCTTTATAGTATATCTTTAAAGTATTTTATTAACACAGCCTTGGTGCAGTTTTTGACTTTTATGGAATATGGTACAGCATTAACCTACATGACGGTATGAGTCACTGCATAAAAAAAAGAATGAAAAAAGTCCAAGGTTCAGCTTTCTATCTAGATTAAATGAAGCGGCTTCCCAGTATATCAAAGAGAACTAAAGTTTTTATGTCTCTTTCCTCTGCTGTAGGAGAAATCTGCACTGAAATTAATTTCATGCAGCATTCCTTTGGATATTGCAAATTATGGAAATAATCTAGGTTTTATTTGCTCCTGCAAATGGGAAAATCAGCAGACTGTGGCACTTTCTTCAAAACAGTATTTCTGTAATAGGAGAATTCTGGAGTGCATCATGCACAAACAAGGTGCTTTCTTCCACCTGACTTTTGGTACTGCTAGACTAAAGGCTTTACTATTAAAAACATCACAGAACATGAGTAAAACACATACTGTAGCCCGGCCAAACTGCTTTCGTTTGAAGGTGTTCAGTTTTTTATTGCACCTTTTCAGCTGGTCTGACTGTAAAACCAGCTGATCGATTGACTAAAACCAGCTTGGTTGATTAGAAGATCAACGTGAAGCATCTAAAATCACCCTCTTCTGTTTTTTAATCTGTTTAAATAATAAATCTAATGCTTTTGATTGGTCTGACATTTCAAAATGCACACCTCACTTTTACCCAATCAATGCACGCTGTCTTTGAAGAAAACACACCTTTTCACTGAAGGACTTTCAAGAACATGCTTTGTAATCGTGCATTCATTTGAAGTGGCGTCTTCCAGCGAAAATGCTCCTTATCTCTTTCTCAAAAGTTTCATTCGATGTCGCTTTGCAAAATGGCACCTTCAAAGATGAGTATTTTTTTGAAGACATCAGCTACTATCAGCTGACCTAAGCTACTATGAGCTG